>NC_133617.1:176817618-176922618 GCF_048593235.1 Sminthopsis crassicaudata | reverse complement strand
TTCATTGGTTTCCTTTGTAGTCGTATGTGTTTTCTGTACATGGAAAATACTATCCTAAGGAGGGGCCTTTAGGTTTCACTAGGCTGCCAAGGGGGTCCATGATATATATTCCTACTCTAGAGACTGCCAAGTCACTTGGCATTTAGGATTTAGGAAGGATTTAACTTCAGCTCCCTTAACCGGGATTCATTGGTTTCATTAGTAGTTCCCTAATAGCCAGGCCATGCATGAATTATGCTGCTCTCCATCACTTCATGTGTAAGTCACAATATCTCAAGCATTAACTGTACCAATTGCTAGAGTTTTACTATTCCTGGCCACTTGTTCTCTGAGTTATACATACATCAAGCAAGGGAAAGAAAGTTTGGCAGTGAGACAAGAGAAATCTGCAAGACTTCGTTCCATTTTCTTAAGGAGCCAGAAAGAGAAAATTCACAAAAGTGGTGGGGAAAAACTGAAGCAGATGCATGGAATATTGTTTTTGTATGTGTTCCTAAATAAGGTAATTTGAGAGCCACATAAAGGCAATTGGCAAAAAGGGAAAGATACATTTTAAATGGATTCTCAAATGAGTCAAAACAAACAGGAGGCAAACAGTGGTGTCCTCTCATCTGTTCCTATACTTTCTTGTCTGGCATAGTCTCATGCTACTGTATATAAAAAGTTAAATTAAATTTTAAAAAAGCACTTGGTTGATATTCCATACTGTATAACAAACTTATTTTATATTCAGATATCACCCCGAATTGATGGAGAGACAATCAGTTACAAATTCATCCTTGGCTACTAGACCTTTTTTCTGTCTATTTTCCTTTTATTTCTGCTCTTGATACAATCATTCAACTTTCTTTCCTCCTATACTTCAAGCCCCAGAGATCCCCTCCTGATTATCCCATCTTTCCTACTCTTTCCATGCGTTATTTCTGCATTGACTATCTCCCTCCTGACTTTGTCTATCATGGTTTATAACAGCTCTCTTATCTTGTTCTAATAATTTCATTTCTACCTGTTCCCTCCTCAGTGTCTTTTCCTACATTCTATCTTCCTTTTTTTTTCCATCCCACCCCCTTTCGTTAAGGGTAGAAAGGTTAGTAACAGTCTTAGCTCAGCTGGTGAGCACTTTAGGAAGCTTCTTATAGCCCATCCTTTGCTTTGGTGAGGGGGGCAGGCTGGCACCAGCCCAAATGCATGTTTAAATAATGGGCATGCCAGTGCCAGAAAATTAAAACACAGCATGGAATTGCTGAATTCACAATTTTATTGTCAATGACTGCCTGGTGGCTCTGCTTATCGAGGAAATCGTCACAGCTTCTTCCATTTTCCACGACTTGGTTATTGTTCGGTTAATTCTAGCAGTAAACTTCATCAGGAAAAACAGCCAAAATTCCTTACTGTCATTTCATACATTACCATTTGATATAAATTTTCGAGACAGTTTTGCTTAGTGGTTAGAGAGCCAATCCTAGGAGCCAGGTAGATCTTTGACACATACTAGTTGCATGACCCTGGCAAGTCACTTAATTTAACAGTTAACATTTTTCACTGTGTCTTAAAGTCACTTAATTTAACAGTTAACACTTAATGCTTCACAAGGTCTTAAAGTCTAGACCGATAGAATCAAACTCAAATAAAAAGGAGACCTCTAAACTGTATTAAGCATTCCTTTGGGACCCTTATTAACTTGAGAAATCAGGTATTAATATTGCCTATATTTTATTGTATTTTTATTTGTTTTGCTGAATATTTTTCAATTACATTTTAATTTGGTTAGGGCACACTAAAATGTGTAGGCTGTTGGGGGCATGAATGCCTCAGACAATTTTCTTAGATTATAGGTTGCAGAGGAGGTGCTGACCTGCTTTGGTTTTCTGGGGAAAATTTCTTATATCAATGATATGAGAGGTTTGGTTCCTAGGGGAACAAATATTGGATTTGGAAACAGAAGACCTCAGTTCAAATCCTGAACCTGTTTCTTCCTCGCTGGATGACTTCTGTCAAAACTCCTCAGTGGAGTTGGATTAAATATCTTCTAGATTATTTCAAATTCTAATTTGATCATCCCACAAGTAGGTTTAATCTTCTTTAGATATAGAAGGAAACTTGAGAGATCATTTAGTCTGACCCTTTCAGGAAAATGAAGCTGAGAGGGGAAAGGACTAGTTAGGAGAAACAGCTGGCCAGTAGCAAAATTAAACCTCCAAATCAGGGCATCTGACTCCAAATCCACCATTCTTCATAATAGAACTTAAACTTCTTTCCATTTGTGACCCCTTTTCATCCAATAAAATTTTATGCGACCAAAACATAAATCAAACATCCATCATAATTTTGTGATCCCCACATTCAGTTTCATAACATCTAGTTATGACCCTATTGGGGGTCACACAGCTTAAGAAGTTTTGCCTTATAATAACAACAGCTAGCATTTGAAAAGCACCATATAAATATCAACAACCCTGGGAGAAGGATATTATCCTCATTTTAATGAATAAACACACAGAGAAGAGGGTAAGCCAGATTATGACCTATGATCCTTCAGAGTCTGGGTCCAGAGTTCTATCCACTGAACCTAGCCACCTCTTACTTCTACTAGTCTGGCACCCAGCAACATGGACCTGAAGTCAGGAAGACTTATCTTCCTGAATTCAAATCTCTTCTCAAACACTTATTAGAAAAATAAGTCCCTGGGCAAGGCACTTAGCCCTGTTTGCCTCATCTGTAAAAGCCATTGGAGAAAGAAATGGCAAAGCACTCCATATCTTTGCCAAGAAAACCCCAAGTGGGGTCACAAAGGATTGAACACAACTGAAATGGCCGAACAAAATCCTACTGATTTCTTTTTTCAAAGTTACCCATTTAAGAAAGTCATGTCCCTTGATCACATTTTACAGGTGCTTATTGTTGCCTGTATTAAGTCTGTGAGTACAAAAAGACTTGAGATATTTATTCCTGTTCCTGAGGGATCTATTTATATAATTCCATTGTGCTACATTTAGAGGTGCTTTGTAGAGAAAGGTTAATACTCAGGCATCTAAAACATGTCTCAAGGTATTGGTTATGGGATCAGTGGCTTGCTTCAGAGTCCCTCTCAGAAGTGAATAAATATGAATAAATGTTTAGGAGTCATAAAGTCAGGAGTGAATAAATGTTTTTTCCTGAGTGGCTAATGGAGAATAATGACCCTCTGTTTAGATAGTGACCTTCCCCTAGGATCAAGCCCTTAACATTTATAGGCATGTCTTACAGGCTAGAGGGCACATCCTTTTCAAGATAGAAGGCAAATGTTTTAATTTTCAATTCACAAATGGGGGAAACCGAGGCACAGTTAAATGACATTTCTTAACAAAAGCAATAGAATTCATATGGAACTAAAAGTTTAGCTGCTAGCAAATCAGTGAAACTAGCAAACATGTCAAAAACACTGCTCCTGTTCACTCAAAATTCTTTTCTTTTCCCAAGTCAATTGGGGTTAAGTGACTTGCCCAGGGTCACACAGCTAGGACGTGTTAAGTGTCTGAGGCCAAATTTGAACTCACATCCTCCTGATTTCAGGGCTGGTGCTCTACCCACTATACCTCATTCAAGATTCTTAATGAAAAAGTCAAGTGGGATCTGGGCTTTCTTCTGGCCCTCTATTTCCAGAAGTGGACTATTACTAAATCAGTGGTGTCAATCATTGTCATAAGGGTAATGACTTTGAATATCACATATTAACATTTAAATTTTTTATTTCTTTTGTTAAATATTTTTCAATTTAATTTTAATCTGGCTCAGGTTACATTCCAGAGAGGCCCTCTGATGGCCTTTTTGACACCTCTGAACTAAAGCAAGAAACATAATGAATTAGTCAATAAATGTAAACACCCTCTCTGTGCCAGTCACTATGATAAGCACTGGGGATACAAAAAAGTCAAAAGTTTCTGCCTTTAAGCAGTTCACTATTTAATGGAGAAGACAACATGTATGCAATTATGTAGGAAGAAGATATATACAGGATAAATAGAAAATAATCCACAAAGAGAAGGCATTAGCGTTAAGGGGATCAGGAGGGATTTTAGCAGAGGGTGAGACTTTAGCTGAGACCTGAAGAGAACCTAGGACACTAGGACATGGAGATGAGTGAAACCAGTGAAAATGTCCAGAGTCAGGAGATGCAGTATTTGGTATAAGGAACAGTAAGGAGGCCAGTGATTGCAGAATATAGGGGTAAGAGGTGGAGGGAGACCTGGAGAAGAGAGGGTTATAAAATATACCAAGATTGGAAAGGTATATTAGAGATTTGAACATAGAACAGAGGATTTCATATTTAATCCAGAATGGAAACCACTTAAACTGATTGAATGGGGGCTGGGGGTTGGGGATCACATGCTCAGACCTGCATTTAAGGGAGATCACTTTGAGAGATGAGTGGAGAGTGGACTGGAGTAAAGAGATTTCAGACAGGGAGACCAACCAGCAGGCAAAAGTCCAAGCTATATCACTTCACCTCAAGATACTGTCAGAGGAAAGAAGGGAGGGGTTATAAGAAGCATATTCAGAATTATCAGAGCCTTTGACTCTCTTCCGACCTTCAGAGAGACGAAGAAGTAATTTTCCTGAGATCTCATGTAATTAGTAACGAAGTTTGTGACTGAGTACTACTCTGCCTCTACTTCCAACATTATAGAACTCTTCAAATCAAAGACAGTCCTTCTAGGCTTTTCCTGGGTCATGGAACCACATTGGGAATCTTATGAAGCTTATGGAACCCTGTCTCAAAATGATAT
The DNA here is from genome assembly GCF_048593235.1 of Sminthopsis crassicaudata. NCBI lineage: Eukaryota > Metazoa > Chordata > Mammalia > Dasyuromorphia > Dasyuridae > Sminthopsis > Sminthopsis crassicaudata. Next base: position 176,917,852 of record NC_133617.1, on the reverse strand, counting down.
TTTAAAATCATAAATGAAATATAAATTAAAAAGGAAACCAATGATGTTGAAGTGAAGGTGTTTTATTTTTTGCCATCCAAGATCATAGACTTTGAAATCTATCCAAAGACATCTTGGAGATTAGTGAACCCAAGTTAAGAACCATCCATCTAATTTCAGAGCTATGTCTTATAGAAAGCAGAATGTTTCTGTTCTTAGCAGTGGTCTCTTTCTTATTAAAGCAAGACCAGGATAGGTATGATGGAAAGAATTAATATTTTTGGAATCTGAGATCTTGGGTTTTAGTCCTGAAATTTCCCTTTTTTAGCTTAATGATATTTGGCGAATCATGTAACTCTTCTGTCAATAAGGATAACGAGACTTTCATTATTTGCTTCACATGAACAGTTGAGACAATTTTATCAGAAAAAAACTATTAGAAGGCTTTTGTAATTGGACAAGTAAGAGATGACAAGGTCCTGAACCAGAATGGCTACTTTGTTACTGGAAAGATGGAGCTAGGAGAAATTCTGTAGGGAGTGAAATGCAGAATTTGGCAACAAATTGAATATATGAGATAATAGAGAATACAGAGTTGAAAGATGACTCTAAGATTTTGAAATAAAAGATGACATAATTCAACAAGCATTTATTAACCATCAGGCAATATAGAAGGCACTGGGAAAATATAAACAAATTAAAACATAGTCCTGGCCCTCATGAAAATGACATTTTACTCAATAATATATGGAAAGGTCCTTGTGACTGTCTCTACATAATTGTCGGTTGTTTTAATTAAGAAAGATTCCAGTTTCCTTGGAGATCAGTTTGACACCATTGCCAACATTCAATTCAATTAGGCATTTAAAAATATTTGACCATCTTAAATCAACGCTACCTTCCTAAAGCTGACATTTATGTATTCTTCAAAGGGAAAAAAAAGTGTTACAGGAGAAGAGTTCTGAGAGTTGTGTAGTACCCTAACAACATGAAGGGAGAAGATGTATTGTTTGTGGGACCCTATAATACAGAAGGCAAAAATGGAGGCCAGGATCAAAAGCCTTTTTGGGGAAGGTGACTCCAGATAAATCCATAAAAGTCATGTGAGCTCCAAAGTTTGTACAGGTATCTCATATTATTGTACTTTGCTTTGTAATACTTTGCAGATATTGCATTTATTTTATTTTTGTTTTTACAAATTGAAGATTTGTGGTATCCTTGTATGGAATAAGTCTATTAGCAGTAAAGTCTTTCTCCCTTTCTTTAGGTTTTCTATTACCTGAGATGCAAAAATATTGAAGAATATTACATAAACTTAGTTGATAAAACAGCAGCAGGATGTGAAACAACTGACTCCAATTCTAAAAGAAGTTTTACTATGGGTAAAGTGCTATCAAACAGCATCTCATGATACAGAGAAATCTTTCATGAAAGGCAGAATCAATCTATGTGGCAAATTTCATTGTTGTCTTATTTTAAGAAATTGCTACAGTCACTCCCCCCTTCAACAATCACCACCCTGATCAGTCAGTAGCCATCAACATCAAGGCAAGGCCCTTCACCAGCAAAAGGGTTACGACTCATTAAAGACTTATGCAATGTTGGCATTTTTTTTTTGCAGCAGTAGCTTGTTAGCAAATATTTAGCAAAGTAAAGTATTTCTTAAATTAAAGTATATATTTTTTAGACATAATACTTTTGCACACTTAATAGACTATGGTATAGTGTAAACATAACTTTTATATGCACTGGGAAACCAAAAAATTCATCTGACTTGTTTTATTGCAAAATTAATTTTATTGGGGTGGTCTGGAACCAAACCCACAATATCTCCACAATCTCTTTCCTATAATTTCACCAAAAAAGGTCTCCTTCAACTACTTGAGTCCAGGGGAAAATAATACAGGCATTTTCTCCTAGAAAGAAGCAATGGGTTCTTTGTTTCTCAATTAAAAAGAAATTTTGACACAAAAATACCCAATTACTATATTTAAATGGTAATGCCAGGTTTAACAGAAACTTACAGAAAACAAAGAAATCAACACTTAAGGATGAAAATCTGACATGGTGACCTCACTTCAGACTGTTATGCCAACAAATAAGCAAAAGAAAGAATTAAGACCCAAATTTGGCAAGCTAGTGCTTGGGAGAGCTGAGTGGGAGATTCATGGCTGGGGCAGGCTGTCCGAATTTTGCTCTGCTTTAATGAAATATTTGGGAGTTGAGTTCCTTTGTTTTCTTTTAGGAAAGGGGGTGTATTTTATTTTTAAGAAAAATGACAATTTGAGTGGTTGAGTCCAAGAGAAGTGCATACACCATATGGTCTTTTGTGGAATAAGTAATTACAGACTTATTAAAAATACATGTTAATTTTACTCACTGACACTACATGATAATGGCTTTCTCAGGACTGAATCCATTTTGCCTGTATGCTGTTTTCAGCTCAGAAACCACTGTCTGACCATGAAAATGATAAAAACCAAGCTGACTCAGTTGACCTTGGGTGATTCAAGCAATTTAAAATTGTTTTCCTGCATTCATTCCACAGCAAGACCTGTGGTTGTAATAAACAAAATATTTTACCAAGAACTCCACTGACTCACTGAGGAATGCAGTAAAGATTTATTTTATATTCTTGCAAGAATGGGTGCCTAGGCTAGGAGACACACCTTTGAAACTCCAAAGGCAGCATTTTATTTCCTATCCTGAAGTGCAAGTTCCTCCCCTAATTCCCCATGAATTGGATGTCACAGAATCTCCACCTCTTATTATATAGCCAGTCCCTGCCCCAAAGATCTTACATCCTAGAAGGGGGAAGGTAACCGAGGAGGGCTAAGGGCAAAGAACAACAGATTCCTTTCATATCTCAGGCTACCAACCCTGATTACAAAAGTCAGTCTCTGCTCCCAAGGACTTTATTTCTTTTGGGGGAAGATTACCTCTATCCTTGATTAATCCTTGATGTCTCTGTGGGTTTCGGTTTTCTAAAAAGTTTCATTTCTCCAATTTAATTTTCATAACTGTGGAAATGAAATACCCATCCATTTCTCACATCCTAAAGGTAGAAAGAAAGTTAGAAATGGAAATAGGGCACTCAGGTAAGTCTAAACTCAGTCATATACCACCAGTTTGATCTTGGACTTGCTGAGACTCATCATTCTCATGTACAAAAGGAAGGGGTTGGTGGATATAGGAAAGGGGGCAAATATATGGCCAGTGTTATTCTAGCAAAACCAGATTAAAATGGAATTGGGAAGAAGTTAATAAAATGAACAAAAGTATAGTGGAATCTAGATGTTAACGAATGGTTTTCTAAGTCAATGGTGCAATCTGCAGGCTTCCTTATGTGAAGTATGTTGGCTCTGCTTTCTCTCTAAGTTTAACACCTCTGTTCTAGACCTCTAAGATACTTTCTTTTAGTCTTGTTTAAAGAAAAGAGAATACCAAAAAAATTAATAATTTTTTAAAAAGTAAGAGATAAAAAGTAAGGAGATCTAAACAAGAAGCTTAAAAAAAAGTGAGAAGCAAGAAATTAAGGGTCATTTTTACTTAAAGCAGGAATGGGCTGGAGGCAGCTCTTGCCAGCCTGTGAGAGCCAGTTACTTCAGTCTGAGCATATACACCTCAGAAATTGGCAAATGCTACAAATCAGAGCTTGAAGTATTATTTTATTGATTGTTTAGACTTAAGAAGAGAGTGTTGTTAAACATTTATCAACATATTTCTGCTCATAAGAATTAATAGATCACAATGGTTTTCTAGATCTTTCACAAGACAGTCAATAATCATAACACAATTATACTGTTTGGATACCTTCAAAATGGTGCAGTAAAGAGAGAGGTTTGGGGTTCAAAAGCCACTTCTGTGACTACTAGTTTGACTCTGGGGCAAGTAGGTGCTGTATGGACAGTGTGCTGACCCTGGAGTCAGGAAAACCAGCATTCATATCCAGCCTCAAATACTTACTAGCTATGTGATTCTGAGATAAGTTTCTCATTTATGAAATGAGCTGGAGAAGAAAGTGGCAAACCTCTCTGGTATCTTTGGCAAGAAAACCCCAAATAGGGTCACAGGGAGTGGGACATGCCTGAAACAACTAAACAACAACAATCCGGAATTAAATATGATGACGATTATGATACCTACTACTTTAAGACTTACAAATATATGTCTGTCTGTCTATCCATCTATCTATCTATCCATCTATGTAACTAAACATATACATACACACACATATATATACTCTCAATATAATATTTACTAAATATATATATATATACACACATATATATGTACAAAATCTCACTTAATCTTCACATCAACTCTATAAAATAGATGCTATTATTATCTTACTATGATATTGATTATTAGGATTTTTATACTCATATAATTGTATATGTATATATATGATAATATAATTAGCATAATATAATATTAATTATTGGAATTATCTTTCCAATACAATATTAATTGTTAGGATTATTATCCCAACATAATATTATTAGGATCATTATCCTAATATAGTGTTATTAGAATTACTATCTTAATATAACATTAAATATTAGGGTAATTATTATCCTATTCACTTCATTGATGAAGAAACTGAATCTTAGGAGACCAAGTAATTTAGACTGACAAAGCTAGTCAACATTTGCGGCAGGATTTAAAGTTAGTCTTCTGAACTCCGGATATAGTCTACTTTGTACAGTGTTTGGCACATAGTAGGTTGCACTTGATAAACAGTAGTTGATTGATCGCTAGTTTACCATGTATCTACTGTACAACCTAGCTGCTATCTTATTGACCTTACTGACGCAAGTATTTTCCTTGTTGCTTTTAATCAAATATAGGAGAACATTTCTTCTACAGGTGGAGCTACAAAATGAAAAGCTAGTTAATGTGATGCCCAAGAATAGAATTGAATGATGGGTTCTTGGTCAGGTACACTATGCAACTAATGAAGGCTGATAAAAATAGATTTCCCTGGGGACTTGTGAGCCTGAACAAGACAGTTTTAAGCTGAAAATGGAGGAAGGAGAGAAAAACTGCCCACATAGCTTCACCAAATCAGATGCCACAGTGAGTCACAAGTCTGACAGAAGAAGAAAATAATCAGTGGTCAGAACCAGTAACTCACAGGAAACAATATCCAAGATGAGGGACAGTAATGAAATTCATGACCTTGAATGTTTCTGTACTCTGTGTAGTTTGGGTAGTAAACAAGATGAATTAACAAAACTTAATGCAAGGATGTATTTTTCACTTCACAGATATCACTAAGGTTTAGTGGGATGTGTTTCCTAAATGGAGTAAGACTATGGAAAGAAGAGAATTTTAAAAAGAAGCAATAGAATAGCATTGTGAGAAAAGAATGCCTAATCATATGAAGAAATCCATGAGTTAAGGTACAGAGGCATCAGTTAATAAAATTATTGTTGCTGTTGCTGTTCAATTTTTTTTAGAAATATCCAACTCTTCATGACCCCATTTGGAATTTTCTTGGCAAAGATACTTAAACCTTCTGTCATTTCCTTCTTCAGTTCATTTTGCAGATGAGGAAACTGAAGCCAACAAGATTAAGTGACTTGACCAGGATCATAAAGTTAGTCTGAGGACAGATTTGAAGTCAGGAAGATGTGCTTCCTGATTCTTGGCCTGGAATTCTATCCACTTTCTCTTCAAGCTGCCAAACATTTACTAACCACCTACTATGTCCAGACACTGTTCTAAACACTAGGGGATATAAAAAGAGACAAAGTCCTTAGGGAGCTTACAATCTAATGGAGGAGACAGCATGCAAACAAACAGCAAGCTATATAGAGGATAAATTGGAGATAACAGAAGGCAGATGTTGGAATTAAGAGGGGTTAGGGAAGGTTCCCTGCAGAAGGTGGGATTTTAGTTGGGATTTAAAGGAAGCCAGGGAGATCAGTAGTCAGAGTAAAGGACGGAAAGTGTTCTAGGCATGGAGGACAGACAGAGAAAATGCCTAGGGCTGAAAGATAGTGTGTTGTGCACGTGGAACAGCAAAGAATATTTAGGAAAGGAGAAATAAAAGAGATATTATGGTGGTAAGATGCCACACTAGTAATAAAAATAATAATTAACAATTAGCATTTTATAACATTTAGTGTCTGCAAAGTATTATACACACACACACACACACACACACACATAAAATTTCATTTGATCCCATAGCATCCCTCTGAAGTAGATGTTATTTTTCCATTTGAAGTTAAATGACTAGCCCATGATCACAATGAGTGACTGAGGCAGGATTTTAATTTGTCATCCTAACTTCAAATACAGTGCTTTGTCAACTCTCCCTCTTACCTGCCAATCCTAGAAGAAACATAACAAATTAAAAAAAAAAAAATCATAGGCCTAGTCTGGAGCCATGATGCACTAAGGCACTCCACCCATTGGAACACAAGGGCATCTTCTCTATGTGCTAAAAGCAGAAAAGCTGAACAATTCTTGACTTGCTTTCATTTCTTCTTCAAAGTCAGAGGAAGCAGTAAAATAGCTTTGATGAACTCAATCATAGTCCATAAGAAGGAACTGATGGCCGAAGTCTTGGATTTCACAATCAAGAAATAGGACATGGAAAGAGCAGATTTCACAGAGTGAAGAAAAAGCATCGAGAGTGAAGTTTAAGCACAGCTTAAAATTCTATAGGAGAAATCAATTAGAGAAGAGGGGACAGCTGTGAGGCACTGGAAAGGGAGAAGCCATATAGTTAGCTGAGCTGGGTTCAAATCCTGCTTTAAAGCTTGCTCACTGTGTTATCTCAGAGGAGTCACTTTCCTTCTCTAGAAATCATTTTCCTCAACAATAGCCTACTGGCTCTAAGCCTATCATTCTCTCAAAAACAAAATCCTGGTGATACAAATACAAAAATTATTCTGATAAAACGGAAGAACATTCCTCTAATTAATAAATATAATTAATGAAATTAATAAATATACATATATAAACAATAATGAATATAAATAAATATGATTAATATAAAATTAATAAATATACCTAGATAATATAAATAACAATGAATATAAATAAATATAATTAATATAAAATTAATAAATAGATCAATGGGGATGGACTAGAAACCCTTGAATAAATCCCTTTATTTATATTAATTAGGGTTTTTTTAGATATTACATAGAAAACCAAAGTAACATGCAAATCACATATCCCTACCATATCAAATGTCCCTAAGGGCTCCCAAATTATTAATCAAGTAATTAATCAATATCATAAAGGAATAGTTGTGGTTGGTCACATTTTTGCTTTTGTAATTTTTGTTTATTCAAATAGGAGGATATGCTTAGGCATTAATGAGTATCAACATTAATGTATATGTCTTTGTATTATGTAATTGTGTATATAACACACATTTATATATGTTAATATATACATCTATAAATATATGTGTATGCATACACGTATATTTATTTATTCAACCGTCTATCCATCCAGTTATTTATGTATTTGTTTGTTTGTTAATTTATTTATTTATCCCTTCCACATTGTAGAATTTAGGGACATAGTGCCCCCATGGTCTGGAAAATCCATATAAAACTTTTTGGACCTCATTTTGTAGCAGAGAAGAAGTCTGAATTATTATGGTATTAAAAGATAAAATATGTTGATATTATACAATACTATACATATATCTTATGCATTTCTGAATTTCTAAAATTTTTCTAGATTGTCTGCTGTCCATCACATCATCCAAAACTCCCCTTAAAATTCCCATTCAATTTCTTATGCTGACCTGCAATATATTGAAATAGTGATGTGGAAAGTCATGATGTGGGAGGGATAATTTTATATACATCTGATCGTGTTCAATTATTTTTAGTTATGCCTGATTGTTGTGATACATTTTGGATTTTTTTTTTGGCAAAGATACTAGACTGGTTTGTCATTTTCTTCCCCACCTCATTTTAGAGGTGAGGAAACTGAAGTAACCAGAATTAAATAACTTATCCACCATCACAGGTTATTATTTGAGGCTGAATTTGAACTCAGATCCTCCTAACTCCAAATTTGGGACTCTATCTACTGTGTTACCTAGGTTCCCCATACACACACACACACACACACACACTTTTAGGATATATTCATAGGCTTTATAATTTCAATGGGTCCTCATCCTAACTCTTGCTTAGACAACTTGGATCTCCAAAGGATGGCTAGCTGCAACCTCTGGGGACTCTTAATCTGATTTCCACTTTCACTGATGAATTGTGTCTTCCAAGACAAGGCTGACTATATATACACTCAGCGTTTCTTATTATAATCTGTACCCTCAATGGCAAATTTAGGCTACTGTGGGCAGCTAGCTATAGATCCCAGGGGCCCTTATTTTAACACCTAATCTCATTGGTAAGTAGGATTTGGAGGTCAAAATTCTATTTCCTTTTCAGAGTTCCAAGAAGTATTTCTGAGCTATTGCAGTTGTCTTACTGATGCTGTCAGCACAAGTCCTTATCCTAGTGTGTAATATTCTAGTGTGATCAATATAGGTCACCACTGATTAGCCTCCCAATATTATTAAACCAATTAATACCAATTAACTTTTTATTTATTGAAAAAAGCAAGGAAGATCAGCAGTACAGTATTTTTTTTTAGTACATAGGAGCACATTCTTCCTTATATCATTCAGTCCCTGAGAAGAACGGGCTCAAACTTAAAATAGTGACTCTAAAGCATTTGCTTCCCCCCGCCCCCCCTCTCAAACCACCAAGGTCATTTTTTGATCTTCTGCTACACGGAAGCATTTGAGTCATTTACCAGACTCAGGACTCACAAATTCTGGCACGGCCTCCCAACACTGTTGCCTCATTCTCCTAACCTTCTGAAGTTCACATAATAGTAGCCTAGTCCATTCTTTCTCCAGTATTCCTTTATTTAAGGAAGGAAACATTAAAAACATCAGACGCAGAAGCTGATGGATTCATGTTGACCCAGAAGGGGAGAAGAGGCCTGTCTCTGGCTCTGTCTGTATTTGTCTGTTTGTCTGTCTTTGTCTCAGTTTCTCTCTTTGTCTCTGTATCTTTCCTACCCATTTCCCCAATTCCTCTAATCTCGGGAAGTTTACAGCAGCCCTTGGCTCTTCAAAAAAGCTAAACAGAAAAGAGAGAGAAACTATTTTGACTAGTTAGTACCTTTGGAATGCACACCAGCTTCCAGTTCAACAATTAATCAAAAGTTAGACAGAAAAGAATAAAAATTATAGAATGCTGGTACATGTTTTGAAATGGAGAGCTGGGCCCCTCCATTTTGAGTCATCAGGTGCTTCCAGAAGCAGGCTAACCAAAAGCACATGCTCCCAGGACCAAACCCTCATTGGCTAATCCCCCTTACATATTACTAAAGAAATGGTTTATGAACATTTGGAAAGAGAAATAAGAATCAGTAAAAAGTCAGCATGGCTTCATAACAAGTAAATCACGTCAGACTAACTCAATTTCTTTCTTTTTTTTTTTTGACAAAGATACCAGACTAATAATATATCAATAGAACACTGTAAATATAATTGTATGTGGATTTTAGTAAGGCAACTCATGAACATTCTTCATAGTTTCCTTACGAATGATTTGGACAAAGATGACCTGGTTTATTGATTAAATTGATTTTAAAAAATGCTCCATTTGATGATCAGCTGTGAATGACTTTGTTATTCTTAGCAATACAATCCAAGACTGAAGGACTTATGATGAAAAATGCTATCCATACCCAGAGACAGAATTGATTGTGTCTGAATACAGACTAAAGGATACTTTTAATTTGTTTCTTTTTTTTTCTTGAGGGATTTTTTGGGGGGAGCCTAATGTTTTCTTTTGTAACATGACTTTTACAGAAATATTTTACACAACTCACATGGACCTTCTCAATGGAGAGGGGTGATGTGGGGAGGAAGGGAGAGAATCTGGAACTCAAAGCTTTAAAAACAAAGTAAAAATAGGTTTACATGTAACTGGGAAAAATAAAAAATATTAAAAGAAAAAGAAGCTTGACCCACAAACTAATAATAAATAGTTCCAATTTGATCAATAGACACCTGCTGGAGGATTATTTATTTTTAATCATTCTATCGCCAGTGCCTAGTATAGTGCTTTGGACTCAGTAAGAAAATTCTGTTGAATTGCTTGTTGAGCCCTCAGGGTGGTTTCTAGCAGTAAGTGTTAGATTCTTATGACTTGGATAAAAGGACTGATGACATACTTATCAAAATTGACAGACGACAGAAAGCTGGGAAGAATGACTAATTTCTTAGAGAGCAGAGTCAGGATCCCAAAAGTACTTCTAAGTTTAGATTAAAGGATTAAATATGATAAAATAAAATTAACAGGAACAGAAATAAAATTCTACACATGGGTTCAAAAAATCAACTGGATAAGTATAGAATAATTGAAGTGAGGACAGGAAAGAGTTTATGTAAAAAGGAACTGGGTGGTTAGTGAAAATGATGATGATGACGATAGCATGGATATAATGCGTTAAGGTTCGTGAAGCACTTTATAAATATTTTTTCATTTAATGGACTACATAATTACTACCTTATGTTTTAATGGACCATAACTCAATGTAAATTGGATGATGTGACGTGACCTTACAATAGTTACTGTGATCTTAAAATAATGCTCCTCTGTTGTTGTGTGTATGTGTGTGTGTGTGTGTGTGTGTGTGTGTGTGTGTGTGTGTTTGTATAGTGTTGCACTGGCATCTACAAAATATTAAAAGTCACATAGGAAGGATGCTAGCACATTGGGTAATTTATTTGTATATATCCATATGAAGGACATAAAGGAAGCACCTAGAAAAGAAATGCATAAGATGAGAGGAGAGTTTGCTTGTGATTTGCACCAGTGGAAAAAATACACCAAAGAGATTCACTGATGTACTGAATTGCATAGTCATACTAATAAGAATGGAGAGTATGTATTGTTTTTGTCTTGTTGAATTGTTTCAATCATGTCCAATTCTCTGTCACTCCATTCGGAGTTTTCTTGGCAAAGATAATGGAGTTGTTTGCCATTTCCTTCTTCAGCTCATTTTACAGATGAGGAAACTGAGGCAAACCTGGGTAAGTGACTTTCCTAGGGTAACACAGCCAGTAAATGCTTGAAGTCAGATGTAAACTCAGGAAAATGAGTCCTCCTGACTCTAGGCCTGGCACTCTATCTACTGTACCACTTAGATGCCCAAGTATATAAAAATATACAATATAATATATGATATAAGCTCCTAGAAGTCAATGACTGTATCATATGTATATTCTGTACATCCTCTATTACCTATTAGAGATTCATTCAATTGCAATTAGCAAACAAAACAGCTTTGGGTGCAATTAAGTTACTTACTAGTGCAACACACTATATCAATTAAATATCACACTGTTGTGAATAGTTTCTAAGACTGAACAAAAAAGGTTTTGTTATTACTCTACCGTGAGCTTTTTATTAGCTCAGTTACATTGCGTCTCCCTTCATTTTTTACTGCACAGTAAAATTTAATTAACTTGAACCCAGTAATTTGGAATGTATAGTAATTAGGACACATATCTATTTATTGAGAACAGGGTTTAAAGTAAATAAAACATACTTTAGGACCTTTGTGTTTATGAGGTGTGCACATACGACATAAGTTTAGCATGAAATACAATTTTCATTAGTTCATTTTATTCATTTACTCATTCATCTCTTAGTGTATGATATATAAAGAATTTTGAAATATTAAAGCTTTATATATTTTTAATTTATCTTATAATTTTCAAATGATTTCATTGGGAGTCATTGCTGATTTTTCTTCCAGATCAATGAGTTCACAGTTGTTTTGTCTTTTGAACCAATCTCCCAACAGATTTCCCTAAACCATGAGTAGAAAGATAAAAGTTATCTTACTGACGCTTCAGGATCTGGAACCTGGCTAGTCTGACACATCCCTCTGCTTCCCCACTCCAGGCATCTTTTTTAATCTCCACCACACCCAGGACTTGTTTCACCAGTGTTCCCTTAAGGTTGCTAACTATGGCCATTCCTGAGCTTTGAAAGGAACTCCTTCACTCACCCAGAGCTCATGTAATAATTGAGGTTCTGTCTGGTGGCACAATGGATAGAATGCCAGGTTTGAACTTATGTCAGGATGGCTTAGCTTCCTATGGTCAAATATGGCTTTAGATACTAGCTATGTGACTCTGAACAAGTCACTTAACTCTGTTTATTTCAGTTTCTTCATCTGTAAAATAGTCTGGTGAAGGAGTTGGCAAACTACTCCTGAATCTTTTCCAAAAACCCCAAATGGGGTTATGAACAGTAAGACATGACTATAATGATTGAACAAATATATATAGATAGATACATATGTACATACATATAATAAGTGTGTATGCACATATATGTGCACATATATGTATATATAAATGAAAATATATACATTTGCACACATATGTATGTGTAATGTATAACTGTTGGCATCCTTTCTCCCCTTAGTTACCATGGTTATTGAAGAAATGGAAAATGACCATAGAATTGGGAGCTATTTTTTCCCTATTGTAGTGGTTACCATGACCATGTCATTCCTTAGTAATTGTGAACAGCCTTCAGGGCTGGTGCTCAGAAAGTGGACATCAGTGTATTGGATGAGGAAATATACAGAGAAATGAAAAAGGGAGTATATTGATATATAAGAAGAGAAGATAAGATGTTACAGATGTCTCTTCTGTTCATCCCAGTCTTCTGTGCTATCCTAAGAAAATTCTGTCTTGATAATACAGAGTCCTTTTTTCTTCCCAAACTTATTGCCTTTCTTGCATTTTTTTAAGTCAGCCTTGAAACAATAGATTAAATCTGGCAAAGTAGTTAGTGTTTCAATCCTTTTAGAATTCAGTTTTCTTACCCTTAACTCTGGATGCAGAACCTTTGGGCTAGATAGATGTTCTCAACCCTTTCTTATAAATGATTCCCTTATCCCCATCCTCATCTACTCTTCTTGCCTTCGAGCATCTTCTCCTCAGGAATGGACATTTATTCCTTCTCCTTTCTCTCTAGATAATAAAGATACTTTGCTCTTTGTTCTTAAGACTTTTCCTGAAGGAGAATTCTGGGAAGATGGCAGAGTAGATTGGTAAATTTCAAGCTCTCCAGATTTCACAAGCAAATAGAACAAATTTGTACTTCAGGACAAACATAGACTAGTGAAAAATCAAGAAGACTTGGGGTAGAACAGAGGTCCTCTTGATAAAACCTGAGAAGATCGAAGAAATACCCAAGGCCAGAATTAACCCTGTAAAGTGCAAACAGCTCCTGGCTAGCTCTGCAGAAACATCCAGTGGGAGCTCTGGGCAAGCTGGAGCCTCAGCAGCAACCATAGAAACTTTCACCTCCAACACTGTTTGACAAGTCAGGGTCTGAGTCTGGGAAGACTGAGTGAACCTCAGCTAATTAGGAACACCAGGCCCAGCTGTGCCCCTGAGTCGTGACTCTGGGTGAGAAGGAACCAGCACCTAGTAAGTGTAGAGGCCGGGGGTCAGGGATGCTGGTGGCTCTGGGCACTTGCTGGAGGGTGGAGCTTTGGTTTGGTCAGAGGGAAGAGCTGAAGTGAAGCCAGAGATACTATCTCCCTACCTGGTGATTAGAGGTGCTTTCACTAATACTTTTTATTAAAAACAAACCAAACAAACAAACAAACAAACAAAAAAAAAAAAACAAGCTGGCAAAGAAGAAAGAACCCAACCATAGAAACATACTATGGGAACAGGAAGCACTGGGATTCATCTTCAGAGGAGGACACTCAAGTAAAAAAAAATCTTCCATCCCAAAGAGTAATATAAAATGCCTCCCTGCCCAATAAGAATTTATCTAAGTACTCAAAAAAGAATTTAGAAGTCAAATGAGAGACTTTGAAGAAAAAATAAAAACTAAACATAAAAACTATCCAAGAAAAATAAGAAGATTGTGAAAAAAATTAACCAACTAGAAAATGAGACATAGAGTCTTAAAGATGAAAATAACTCTTTGAAAATTAGAATTAGGCAAGGAGAAGCCAATGAAACTATGTGAGACAAAATTAACAAAACAGGTTATAAAGAATGAAAAAATAGAACAGAATGTGAAACATCAAAAAATGATAGATTTGCAGAATAGAGCAAGAAGAGAAAATATAAGAATAATTGGACTTTCTGAAAGTTGTGACCAAAAAAGGATCTTGTCACAATAATGCAATTGAAGAAAATTGTCCTGGAGGGACAGAACTTGAGGGGAAAGTAGAAACAGAAAAAAAATCTACCAATCATCACCTCAATGAGATCTTTTGTGGAAAACACATAGGAATATTACTGCCACACTTTGAAATCCTCAAATCAAAGGGAATATTTTGCAAAAAACGCAATTCAAATATGCTGGAACTACAATTAAAATTGTGCAGGACTTAGCAGCAGCCACAATATCAGACCATAGGTCCTGGAATCATCTCTACTTACAATCAAAAGAACTAGGCCTGGTTCTGACAAAGGTCTCATTTCCAAAATATATAGAGAACTGACCCTAATTTATAAGAAACCAAACCATTCTCCAATTGATAAATGGTCAAAGGATATGAACAGACAATTCTCAGATGAAGAAATTGAAACTATATCCACTCACATGAAAGATTGTTCCAAATCACTACTGATCAGAGAAATGCAAATTAAGACAACTCTGAGATACCACTACACACCTGTCAGATTGGCTAAGATGACAGGAACAAATAATGATAAATGTTGGAGGGGATGTGGGGAAACTGGGACACTAATACATTGCTGGTGGAGTTGCAAAAGAATCCAGCCATTCTGGAGAGCAATCTGGAATTATGCCCAAAAAATTATCAAACTGTGCATACCCTTTGACCCAGCAGCGCTACTACTGGGATTATATCCCAAAGAAATACTAAAGAGTGGAAAGAGACATATATGTGCCAAAATGTTTGTGGCAGCTCTTTTTGTAGTGGCTAGAAACTGGAAGATGAATGGATGTCCATCAGTTGGAGAATGTTTGGGTAAATTATGGTATATGAAGGTTATGGAATATTATTGTTCTGTAAGAAATGACCAGCAGGAGGAATACAGAGAGGCCTGGAGAGACTTAAATCAACTGATGCTGAGTGAAATGAGCAGAACCAGAAGATCACTATACACTTCAACCACAATACTGTATGAGGATGTATTCTGATGGAAGTGGAAATCTTCAACATAAAGAAAAGCCAACTCACTTCCAGTTGATCAATGATGGACAGAGGTAGCTACACCCAGAGAAGAAACACTGGGAAGTGAATGTAAATTGTTAGCACTAATATCTGTCTGCCCAGGTTGCATGTACCTTCGGATTCTAATGTTTATTGTGCAACAAGAAAATGATATTCACACACATGTATTGTATCTAGACTATATTGTAACACATGTAAAATGTATGGGATTGCCTGTCGTCGGGGGGAGGGAATAGAAGGAGGGGGGGATAATTTGGAAAAATGAATACAAGGGATAATATTATAAAAAATAAAAAAATTAAAAAAAAAAGAACTAGGCCTGTGGCCAAAAATATCATATTCAGCAAAATTAATATTGAATGAAAAAAAATGGACTTTCTTTTTTGTTGTTGTTCTTGTTGTTTGTTGTTGCAAAGGAAGAATTGTATTCGGAAGGTAAAAATAATCTGGGAAGAAAAAAAAAAAAAAGCTCACAGTTTATACTCATTTCTTAGTGTTCCTTTTTTGGATGTAGCTGATTCTGTCCATCATTGATCAATTGGAATTGGATTAGCTCTTCTCTATGTTGAAGATATCCACTTCCATCAGAATACATTCTCATACAGTATCATTGTTGAAGTGTAGAATGATCTCCTAGTTCTGCTCGTTTCACTCAGCATCAGTTCATGTAAGTCTCTCCAAGCCTCTCTGTATTCATCCTGTTGGTCATTTCTTACAGAACAATAATATTCCATAACATTCATATACCATAATTTACCCAACCATTCTCCAATTGATGGACATCCATTCATTTTCCAGTTTCTAGCCACTACAAAAAGGGCTGCTGCAAACATTTTGGCACATACGAGTCCCTTTCCTTTCTTTAGTATTTCCCTGGGATATAAGCCCAGTAGTAGTATGGCTGGGTCAAAGGGTATGCACATTTTGGTAACTTTTTGGGCATAATTCCAGATTGCTCTCCAGAATGGTTGGATTCTTTCACAACTCCACCAACAATGCATCAGTGTCACAGTTTTCCCACAGCCCCATTCATCGTTATTTGTTCCTGTCATCTTAGCCAATCTGACAGGTGTGTAGTGGTATCTCAGAGTTGTCTTAATTTGCATTTCTCTGATCAATAGTGATTTGGAACACTCTTTCATGTGAGTGGATATAGTTTCAATTTCGTCATCTGAAAATTTTCTGTTCATATTCTTTGACCATTTATCAATTGGGGAATGGCTTGATTTCTTATAAATTAAAGTCAGTTCTCTGTATATTTTGGAGATGAGGCCTTTATCAGAACCTTTAACTGTAAAAATGTTTTCCCAATTTGTTACTTCCCTTCTAATCTTGTTTGCATTAGTTTTGTTTGTGCAGAAACTTTTTAATTTGGTGTAATCAAAATTTTCTATTTTGTGATCAATAATGGTCTCTAGTTCTCCTTTGGACACAAATTCCTTCTTCCTCCACAAGTCTGAGAGGTAAACTACCCTATGTTCCTCTAATTTATTTAT
The DNA here is from genome assembly GCF_048593235.1 of Sminthopsis crassicaudata. Classification (NCBI taxonomy): domain Eukaryota; kingdom Metazoa; phylum Chordata; class Mammalia; order Dasyuromorphia; family Dasyuridae; genus Sminthopsis; species Sminthopsis crassicaudata. Next base: position 176,901,128 of record NC_133617.1, on the reverse strand, counting down.
GATTTTGTTCTTTATGCCTAAATCTTGGACCCATTTTGATCTTATCTTAGTATGTGGTGTTAAATGTGGGTCCATGCCTAGTTTCTGCCATAAAAATGGACTTTCAATGAACTTGCAGATTTTCAGTACTTTCTATCAACTAACTCCAAACTTAATAGAAATTTTAACTTATAAGAGCCAATATCAAAGAGCAATTTCAAGGAACTCAACATGGATAACTTGTTTATGATTTTTTTACATGGGAAATTTATAGTATATGTTTAAGATTGCCATCAATAATACAACAGCTCAAAAGAAAGATTGGGGCAGAGTTAAGGCAAAAATAGTAATTATGTCATATAAATGAGATGCAGAATAAGAATAGACAGAGTAGGGTTCATAGTTCTGAAAATGTATTCACATTAGGAATGGGTTAAATATATATATATATATATATATATACACATATACCTTATAGAGAGTATAACACGCTCCAAAAATCTATAAAGAAATAAGTGAGGAGGAATAGGTAGACAAGGAAGCAAAATGTGAGGGAAGAAGACAAGGGAGCAATCCATGCATTGGGGGGGTTAAGTAATAACAAGGAAAGTTAAGGAGCAGAATTAAAGCAAAGAATCACCAGGGATAAGAAAGATGTGTGTGTCTATGTGTATGGGAGGTGTATATATGTGTGTGTATATATATATCTACATATGTATATATAAATATATCCTTTCTTAACTATAGCCTGTTTGGAGGCAGGATAGTAATGAAAGAGAGGGAAAAGAGTAAAGTTTAAAAAATGCACAGCATAGAACAAAAGAACAATTTACAAGAAAGTAAAGAAAAGATGAACAGTCATGAATATAATTTCTTCTACACACACACACACACACACACACACACACACACACACACCTACACACATATACACATACTTTCTTGAACTTGTATTTGTTTTTATATATTTTGAATCCTCCCTGATGTTCTGCTGGGCACATGATAATGTTCTCTTTTTTCTTTGTTTCATTTTGTTTTATATTCCTTTTCTGTTTTTATTTTTTCTTATTCTTCTTCTTTAAATAAAATAAATTTGGAGCAAAAAAAAAAAGAAACAAAAAAAAGACTTCTTCATCTTTGTTTTTTTTTTTGCTATTTACCTTATCTGGATGGTGTCTAGTCACTTCTTTCCTTCGCTAGAGTACATAAAAATCATAGGATTAACTCTAGAACATACCTCAAAGATCACCTAATTTCACATTTTCATTGTACAGAAGAGGAAACTGAAGCATGCAGAAATTAAATGATTTTCCCAAGGTCACACAGATAAATAGCAGAGACAAAATTTTTATCCAATCCTCTGCCTACATTGTTATTATACTTGATTGATTCTTTTTAGGAGTCTAGTCTCCAGGAGCATTATCCTGTCCCTTTCTCTCTAAAGTTATTTATTTAAATGATTATTCTAACTATTTGCTCATCCAATTCCTACCTATACTTCTTGCCTGGTATCTGTTGCCCTCTCTCCTATGTCCATGGTCTAAGCCACCAAGGTCTTATCTAAGCTGATTCTTGTTGCTGGAAGTGGCTCATTATTTAATTATTCTTTCTATTAGAAAGCACCCATTCACTGGAGTTCTTTCTTTCAGGTTCCTTACTTCCCTGCAACAAGTTTACTAGTAGGCCTTTCTTCAATAACAGATGTTAAGTCCAATTAATACTCAGTAACTTTTCTTAGTTCTTCTTCATGTTCTAAATTATCCTACTCCAGCCTTAAGCCACAGGATCATTAAGGGCTATTGCTTTTATGGATTTTCTGTTTCATTTAATATTCAATAATCACCTAAGTGCCTACTATGTGCCAGGGTACTGGATCTCACTGTGGGAAGAGCAAAAACAAATAGTGTCTACCTTCGAAGACTTTATATTCTAGAGGGATGTGTAACGGAAATTGAAAAGAAAGTAAAAAATATACATAAAGTAGATGTAAAGTAATTTCAGGAGTGAGGTGAGAGTGCTCAAGGCTAGAGGGAGCCAAAATAGGCTCTTTCTAATAGATGATCCATGAACTGAGCTTTCAAGGAAGGCAGGAATTCTGTGAGACAGAGTTAAGAATATAGTCTCAGTAACTGCTGGTAGCCTGCGAAATGTGTGGAAGTAGGAGGAGGAATGTCACATAGAGGAAGCAGCAAACAGGCAGCTTTCTTAAAACATTGAAGATATGATGGACTTTACAATTAGCCTAGAAAGCTAATGTTAGTCCAGAATGTAAAGGGCTTTAAAATCTAATAAAGAACTTTGCATTTTATTCTATAGGCAGATAGAGTCATTTCAATAGAAAAGTGACATTAAAGAATATGAATTTGACAGATGTGTAGAGAAGTAACTATAAAGGAGAGAGACTAGAAACATTTATGTCTATTAGGAAACTATCATAAGGATCCGTGAAAGAGATAAGGAAAGTCTAAACAAGGGGAATGGATATGAAAGTAGAAAGAGGGTGATAGACACAAGACATATTGTGAAAAGAGAATCAACAAGACTTGGCAATTGATTGGATATGAAGTGGTTGTGAGTGAAGAATCAGGGATGAATACAAGGCTACAGAATAACCTATGTTAGAAGGAAAGTGGTGTCCACAACAGAATTAGGGAGATTAGGAAGAAAAGAGGGTTGAGACAGAAAAATGACACAGATTATTCTGTTTTTGATGTCTATGGGATATCCAGTTGAGGATATCCAAAAGTCATTTGATAATGAAGGATTGGAGTTGAGAACAGAGACCAGGGCTATATATATAGATCCAGGAATTGTCCGTATAGAGGTATAGTCAAATCCATGGAAGCCAATGAGGTCAGTAAGATAAACAGTATAAAGAGAAAAGAGAATAAATGAGTCTGAGTCTGAACCCGAAGGCACACATTCATAAAGGGAGTGAGACAAGAGAGCATGACTCCAAAACATCTAAAAAGGAATATCCAGAAAAGTGGGAGGAAAGGAAACCTTTAAAAAATCCAGCAGGAGAGAGAATCCTAATGGAATGCAAAATTATGGAGAGGTCAAAAAAGTAGAATAAGAAAAAATGCTGTCATGTTTGGCAAGAAAAAGATCATTTGGTGTATTTTGAGAGATCAGTTTCATTTGAATGAGGAAGTCAAAAAACCACATTCTTAGAAGTAAAAAAGTAAATAGGAGGTGAGAAAGTAGAGGCAATGAGTGTAGAATTTTTCCCCTAGAAGTTTGGCTATGAAAAAGAGAAGAGATAGAGCGACAGGTTGAGGATTTAAATGAATATTTTTTAAATGATGGGATAATCTGGGTATTTTTGTAAATATAAATTAGGGAGTCATTAGAAAGCAAGAGAATGAAAATTAGGGAGAACAGGGTTCTTCAGAAAGGCAAGCTCCTGCAAAATATGGGAGGGTGTGGCATTTAGAACAAAAATAGAGAAGTGGTACTAGAAAGGAGATATATTTTCTGAGATTGGGGCAAAGGAAAAGAGAATGGTATTAATGTTGAGGTGTTCTGAAGTATACTGAGGAGAAGATGTAGCTCCTGATACATGGTCTCCATTTTATCAGTGAAGTAGGAGATAAATTCTTTTGCTGAGAAGGATAAAAATGGAGATGTAAATGATTTCAGAAGAAAAGAGAAGTTGGAAGAAACACTGTAGACATTTGAATCAAAAAATATGATACACATTTATTAAGAACCCAGGGCCAGGCATTGTGCTAAGCACTGAGGATATAGATAGAAAGACAAAAAAAAAAAGACCAAAAAATAAATAAATAAGCAAAAAAAAAATAGTCTGACCCTGGAGAAGTTCATGTTAAATGTTAAAGACAACAAGTAAACAATTGCATACAAACAAGATAGAAAAAGAATAATTAAGAGAAGGGAAAGCACTAGCATTAAGATAAGATAAGAAAGACTTTTTTTGGGAGAATTTTAGTTGGGTCTTGAAGAAAGCCAGAGAGCAGAAATGAGGAAAAAAAGAGTTGCAGGCACAGGGAACAATTATATAGGCTAGAACTTTATAAACTTTTTCCACTGGTGATCCCTTTACACTGGAGAAATTTTTATGCAACCCCAAGTATATAGGTAATACAAAATAGATATTCAAATCAAACATTTACCAATAATAAATCATAATTTCATGAAACATCTCCCACCCTGCTTTTAGTAATGCAACCCCACAATTTAAGAAATTTTGATATAGAGCAGGGATTCTCAAACTTCAGCCAATGGGCCACATGCAGCCCTCTGGATTATGGCAAATGGGCTGAGGGGCAGAGACAGAGTTTGAGCTTTTGTTTTTACTATAGTTGGGCCCTCCAACAGTCTGAGGGACAGTGAACTGGCCCCCTATTTTTAAAAATTTGAGGACCACTGATAGAGAATCAATTAGAGAAGACTAAAATAGATTGCCTTGATAACTCAGGTCAGATTACTTAAGATAAATTTGTAATGGCGGCAGATTTCCATGTTTGTGAAAATATATGAAAATATACTTGATATGAAAGCCTATCTGTCAACAATAGGGCAGGTTCTGTAGGATAGAATAGAATGGAATGAGGAGATAGGGATAAGGCTGACATAGATGAGAGAGCATGGAGTGCTAGCCAGGAGAAGGAATTTCTGCTGATGTAAGCTAAAACTCCGAATGTCAGGGATTTAAATAAAGTCAAAGGTTCTAAATAAAGTCACAGGACAGTAAATTGCTATCTCCTTCCCAATAACAACAGTACTATAGATTTAATTATAACTCCAAGAGCAGGAAATCGCGATGGTGGAGAAGGGATTGTTCACATGGTGGCTTATTAATTCTCAAATCATCATTCAGGGAAGTTCTAAGCCAAAAGAGAAAAGAAAGAGTCCACTTCTCTTATGTATGTGTCCCTCATGTATGCTCCCTAGATGTGCCTATTCTTTACAGTGATGGTGTATTCATTTGTAGGAAAGTGTATCCTGGGTTTCTGAATTTGTTGCTAGTTTTACTGTTACAATATCTCATTGAAGACTTCTGTTTTAGTTAGGTGTCTGACTAGTAAACATATTGATGGGGGATTATGAACTATAATTTTGAGTGAGTATGTACCCACCAAGTACTTGAACTTGGAAAAGATCACACACATCTGAGGAAGAGGTGTGGCTTTAATGCCAGCATACTCTTCTTAGTTCAGATTCAATGTTGAGATGAAATGAGACACCAGAAACTACTGAACATTTACCAAGGACGTTTACTTTTCCTTAACACGGGAAGAAAATGCAACTAGGATAGTGACATCTAATTGTTCTAAATGCAGCCCCTTCCTCTCCATTTAGAAACACATCTGATAGTCATAAGGATATGGCAAGCGTGTTCTTAGAGGGTCAGACTTTACATAGTTGGGTTCTTATTTTTTTGCTGTGGATGATCAGAAAGCCTTATCATGGAAGCAGGGGCAAATCCCGTTTGGGACTATTCCATGTTGGTTGTAAATGGAGACAGAGAGAGCAGGGGTAGGAAATGTGAGGGAGAAAGTTGCATCTGAGTAGCTTTGTCCTGAGATGATCCCCTATTGGTTGGGAAAAGGGAGTAACGAGATAGGAAGAGAAAGCTGCATCTGGAAAGCTGAAAGCAATCTCAGGGTAACTTTGTTCTATCATGGTGCTATGGACACCAATTAATTTATCCAATAATCTCTATCATTTAGGAAGTATATCCTAAGAAAATCACTTTATTTAGGGAGCTTCCCAAAAGTTATTCATAGTAAATCCTAACCTCATTTCTACCATGCATACCCTATTATCTAGCAAGTGGTTCTCATTTTCTATCACATCTGTCTCCTGATTTCTTTCTTTCTTATTTATTTTCATCCTGTTCCTTCCCTACTAATATTTATCTTTTTTAAAAAGGGGAAAAATGACAAGGTTACACTTTTCAAGTTCCAGAAAGAAAATCCTGATTCTTTAAAAAAGTTGTTTTGTTTTGGGTTTTTTTTGGTGAGGAATTCTCATGGAAGACCTGGCAAAGGTGGAGGGAAGGTTCCCCCAAAACTGTTGATTCAGTTTTTCATAGAGGTTTGCACATCAAAAATTCTGCTGGATTGGTTCTTTTTGGAAAGGTGAAAACAGAAACCTAATCCTGAAAGTGGGTCAGATTTTTGGAATTCTAGATTTGGTAGCATAACTGTATATAGTTGAAGAGGCATAGTTAAAAATCTTAATATACATATAATTGAATTCAATAAGAAATAGAATAATCTTGAAAGTGCAGATTCTCTTAAAGATTAAATAATGGTTTTTAAAATAGACTTTTAAAAAAATGTCCCTGTAACCCTATCATTTTCCTGATTTTGGTTTTTGCCTCTTATTTTGACTCTGCACACAAAGTTAGTTCTTTCTATCAGTCCTTGTGAAAGGCTGTTTTAGGCCTTCCAGTCTTAAAGAAACTTGCAAGAGGAATAATTATTGGCACATCTTTGAGGGGAGGGAAAACTCCAAAGATTTGATAGTTTTGAAACTGCTGCTCTCTTGGGAGCAACTAAATGGCTCATAAATACAGCCAGAGGAATATTGCCTCCATGTTTTTTCCACTTAAATTCACCTTTTGAGATTCCTTTTGGTCCCTAGAGAATCAATAAGCACAATAACAGACCTGCTGATATATTAATTCTATTTGCTGATCTAAGCTATTTTCTACATAAAGAGAGGAGTGAAAGAATGGAATGGGAAATCTATCCCGGTATGAAATTAGTGGGGAAAATTTAATTTCCAGACTTTGGGAAATATACTCAACATTTTTTCTTATGTGTTCTCTGAGATATATTGATGTAGTCTCAGATCAAGGAACTGGAACTTAACTTGCTACTTACTGGTTCCTTTATGCTGGTAATTAGGAATGACTAATTCAAGCTTTTAAAGCAAAGGTATAAGAAAGTTTGCAGATAAAACCTATTTAGTAAGTAGTGAGGTGTTCTCTTCACGATGGTTTGCTACCTCTATAGTCATAATACTGTCTTTCACCATATCAAAGAGATAACATTTTTAAAAATACAATCTAAATGTATCTGGGGCAGCTAGGTGATACAGAAGATAGAGGGCAAAGCCTGGAGTTAGGAATAAATGAGTTCAAATCAGACTTTAACTATCTCTGTGACCCTGGGCAAGTCATTTAATCTTTGCTTCAGTTTCCTCATCTGTAAATGGGAATAATAATAGCACATATTTCCCAGGATTTTTATGAGGATCAAATGAGACAATAATTGCTAAGTGCTTAGAATAGTAGTAAGTACATATAAGTGCTATATAAATATTAGCTGTTTTATTATAATTATAATAATTATTATAATATATAATATATTATAATTATTATAATAATATCATTGAATGGAACCGATTAAATCTTCAAAGTAGACAAAAATACAAAATGAACCTCAAAACAGTTTTGAAGACCATCTACAAACATTTATTTAACTAATCATGCTTTTTTATTTTTTAATGTCATCTTAGTCAAAGAAAAGCATTGCTGGAGAAAATGTACCATATCTAAATTGACATTTTTGCCTACAATACAATCAGAAAATTTAAAGAAATTCTATATAAATAGAAGGGTGGCTTAAAAAACTGTTGATTCTGACTGTAACTATTTCCTGGAAATTTAAAGTGATAAAAATTGTTATAAAAATGAGGAGTCTGTAAATTTCCAGAAACTATTGCTTAAACCAGACTGAAGATACCAATCAGTGATTTAGAGGGATGTCTCCCTCAAGATGTGAAGACTTCCTTCAGTGAAATGGACTGATGACAACAATTTGTTCCAGTGGCCATGAAGGCAGCTGAAGCAGTAGCTATGAAGTATGTAGAACTTAGTCAAAGCTAATGCATCCTGGACTATTGCTAGTCATCCTCACTTTTTTCTTGCCAATGAACTTTGATAACTCTGGAAGAGAGAGTGAGTCTAGCAACTTCGAGCTACTCTGTCTTACTCAAATTCAATTCATGAACAAGTCAAATACCACTCTGTGATATCACTGGACCTCTTTTGAAAATAAATACAAACAGCAATTGACTTCCCAAGCAGAAGAATATAGTAGCTGTGAGCAATATCAAGTCAGATTATAAAGCCATTTGTAAAACATTATGAAGGAAGAATGTCAAAGAATATGATGAGCATTATAACTTCACAAAACATTGAAAAGTATATAAGCAGAAACCAAAGCAAAAAAAGGACTTGATGGGAAATCCATCTAAGCTAGATCATACTGAGTCTTGCTAAATGAAGCCAGAAAGATAAGAAGTAAATGTGAACAGATCTGTTGATATTTTTATAGTGATCAGTAGTAATTACAGTGATTAGTAGTAATAATACTGGAACCATGATAATTGGATTCTATCATGTATTAAATATGAAGTATGATGTAAGAAAGTGACAAAGACACAAGAAAAACTTGGCTGGATCTGACTAAAAATGATGAGAGAAAATCATGCTGCAGACAATATAATATCAAATATATTCAAGAGTTCCATTTTTTAAGATGTCTCAGAGAAAAATATTTACAAAATAGAAAAGGCTACAGACTCTGCTTGCATCAAAGAAAAGAAGAGCAGTAACTATTGACCCATATCCTTGTTTTCTTACCTCTAGAAAATCATTATGAGAATTGTTAGCAATGTATGATAGTTTTTTGAGAGTGAATGAGGTTGTGTAAAAAGAGAACTATATTTGTGCTCAAAGGTTTGTAATTCACATCTTGCCCCTGCCACTTATCACCTATGTGATACTGAGGAAGTCACTCAACTCCTCTGGTAGGATTTTTATGAGAAGGTATTGTTATTGCTGTTGTTCATCCTTTGCTTTCAAGAAGACCAATGACATCAGGGACCTGAGTGAAAATGGTATCAATGGAAGAGGAAAGGAGGTTTTTTTCCCCAAATACATGTCAAGTTTTCAACATTCATTCATGTAAGACTTTGTGTTCCAATTTTTTCTTTTTTCCTCCATTATCTCCCCCATTTCCAAAATAGCAATCAATCTGATATGGGTCAAATATATGCAATTCTTTTAAACATATATCCATATTTATCATGTTGTGCAAGAAAAATCAGAACAAACAGGAAAAAAACCTTGAGAAAGAAAAAATAAAAATAAAAAAGGTGAAAATACTATGCTTTGATCCATATTCAGTCTCCACAATTCTCTTTCTGGATACAGATGGCATTTTCTATCCCAAGTCTAGTGGAATTGCTTTGAATAACTCCATAGTTGAGAAGAGCAAAGTCCATCAAGGTTGATCATCATATAATCTTATTGTTACTATGTACAACAAGAAGAACCAAACTCTTAAATCATTAGGTAATGGTAGATTAAGTATTTTCTTAACTAGGATTTTCTCAAGCAAAATGAGGACTGTTTTAAAAATCTTCCAATGCAAAACATGAATAATTTCTCTGATTTTGCCAAAATAAACCAATTGCTTTTGTTAGCTTGTTTTTGCTTTTTTTTCTGTGACAGTGAGACTGTGAAGAAGACAGCAGTCAGGTAAGTAGTAGATATAGAAGGTGATAAAGAACTTAGACTTTAGTCATTTGTTCATTTTTTAAAACGATCTTCCCTTCCCTTAAAAAGACTGTTCACTCCAAATGAAATTGAAATTTGCCCCCTTGATGGCTTAATTTGACATCCTTCTCCATATGCTTCAATGCCTCAGCCTCCTCTGTGCTTGCAGCAGACGCTCCCTGGCCCCAGAGGCCCTCCCTCCCAGGGAGGCTTGTTGTGGCAGCAATGCTCACAACAGCCCTGGAGTGGAGTCTTTTACTGTTTAGATTTATTTATTTATTTAAATTTGAAAGCCAGCTCAACAACTTGGGGGGAGGGTATTACAACACCCCAGAGCAAAAAAGAGCACTCTCTGTGTGCTTGTCTGCCCCATAGAGTCAGAGCTGCGTGTTGTATGTAGGCCCCTTCCCCTCTCCCCTCCTCCCACCACCCCTAGCCAATTTGATGTCTCCTTTCTTAATGCCCATTTTCTAATTAAGCAATAAGTCATGACAGATGGTGTGGTAGTACTGATTAATACACACTTTGGGAGTGTACTGCAACACCTGAGGTGTACATTCATCAGAAAACACTCTCCCATCATCTGAAATGGCTCATTGTGATTATAAAGTGAGTGAATTAGGAGAGTAACCCCTACCACATCCAACAAACAAAAAATGCACTTTGAAATTTAGTGTTTTAAATATATATACACACATATATGTGTGTATTTATGTATTTTATGTATGTATGCATTCTTATGTCAAAGTCTTTTTTCTGAAATTAATGTTTTTAGGAGATAATGTGTTTGGGTGGGTATTAAAGGAACTGAAGAGATTTTCCTCTCTTTCTGAACTAACCATGAGCCCTGAAACTCACTTAATTATTCCCCTTTCCTGCCTGACCCTGTCTTATGGCCCTGACCTACAATCCCCTTATAAAGAGAGGGGACCTCACTTTCATTGGGGAGCAGGTGATTAGTGGGGGCGTCCGGGTGATTACAGAGACCCCTATGGTGCTCTAGGGACTAGCCAAAAAGGCTGACTGCTCTTTCACCTACTACCCCAGCTCTGCACAGTCTCACCAAACATAACTCTCGCCAGATGGAGACCCACTGTCTCCCTTTTCATAGGCCCCTTCCTAAAGATTTACTCAAACAGCCCACTTATTTTCCCCTTTTCCTGGCTAGCTGCCCAAAGGATTTTCTATTGCTTGATGAACGAGATTTATTTTTCAGGCAGCTGAACAGATAACCCAGTCTGTAACCTGCAGATTTCCCTACCGCCAACACTATGGCTGCTGCCCACCTTCCCTCTGTATTTTTTCTCCCATAATCCCAGTGGATGTCTCAAAAACAAATAAACAACCTTATCACAAAAGACTACAAGTTAAGGAAACGGGGTTCTCATTCCAGACATGGAGGTGCCCTTGACCAGGCTCTACCATCGTAAATAAGGGCTCGCATTTATTAGTTGCTTTAAAGCATTTATTTCAATTAGATAAAGCAAGTACAGATGATGAAAGTAACATTCTGAGTTCAACTGATTTGTCTAACTTCATACAAGTGTGCATAAGAGATCTCTCTGCCGGTGCTTTTCTACTCAAAAGAAGAGCCTAGACCAGCTCAAAGTTCTGGTCCAGTTCTCAAATTCACTCTTTTTATAAAACTTGCAGATTAGGAAAGCACAAAGAGTCTTCTGAGTAAGCTATGTTTGCTCTGTTCTTTGAAATTATCTTTCTCCCTCACTCCCTCCCCTTTCTCCTTAACAGAACTAGACCAGACTATCTTGAGTCCACACAATTTTATTCTCCTTTTTTCCAGTGCAGGCAGTGTCATAAGCCCCCTATTAAAGCAACAGATCAAATGTCAAAAGTTTGGTTGTAAATCAACAGGGAGTCTGTAAGCAGCAAAGGAAGTGGGGAGGGGTGGGGAACGATGAGGGGGGGTAGCCTGCAGGGGGGGCAACAGGCAGTCAAGGACACAAATAAGCTGGGTTGCCAAGTTATTAGAAATGAATACTTTTCAGATAAGCCTACTTGAACTTTCTTTAGGACAACTTAGTAACAATAACAGTGATACATTACTTCTGTCTTGGCCCCAGGCCAGACCAGCCCTGGGAAGTGTGGTCAACCTCTCTAACTGAACCTGTCATCTGGAAATAAAGCTAAACCTCCCTGACAGTATGGAGAGTTTCCCTCTGCCCACTAAACTGTTTGCAAAAAAGAGTATAAATATTTGAAGATCCTAAAATAAATAAACAATGCAGACTTCCTTAGGGAGGGTTGAGGGAAGGAGGGGCATCATATCCTACAGTAGGACTTCCCTGGTCGTACTCCCCCTCTTACTAGCAATCCCTCCACCCCCATCTCCCTTTCCCTCCTCCTCCCCATCTTTCCACTGGATAGAAACCACATTCCCCTACTTATTCCCCTGACAACTTCATATAAACTTTCTAACTTAGCCTTTCATAAATGTTCACAACGGATGCCTCAGTTTCTTTCTAGTGAAGACAATGTGGAGCCTGTGCTCAGCCTGGAGTATACCACGCTACACCAACCATATTGTTTAGCTTCCCTCCTGTCAGCCCCACCAGCTCCCCCAGCCCTTATCCCTAGCAAATGCTTTATATGCTGTCAGAGCTAACATGCATGGAACAGGAAAAGAGGAAAATGCATTTCTGGGAGTTACCAGAAAAATCTTGATGAAAAACTCACTCCCTCTTCTCCTCTGTCCCCCCCAAGCCTTCTACACCATTTTCTCTATTCTCCCCAAAATATACTACTGAGATTCAAGCCATCCTAGAACCACAATCTGTCCATATGTGAGTCCTACATCAAGAAAATAAAATAAATAAAAAATTCATGCTTACAGAACAGAGTCATTAGGGGGTGATTATCTATTCATTCTCTTCTTTATGTACTGGGAAATTTTATATTATTTAGAGTGAACTCCCCTAAGAAGGGGAGTCATTTTAAAAAGATAGAATTTAGGAAGTTTTTTGGTAGGCTTTTTTACAAGATAGTTCTAGGGGTGGGGAGCATTGTATAGTGGAAAACACTTCGGATTTGAAGTCAGAAAATCTGAGTTCAAATTCTGGTTCTGCACCTCACCTTAATGAACATCAGTTTCCTCATCCATAAAACAGATGATCATAATTCCGACAGTTATCTCCCTCCCTAGGCTGTTGTGAAGACTGAATGAGATGATGTATGCAAAACACTAGGTAAATAGGAGCTATTATTGTAATAGCTCATAGATAGACACCTCAGCTCTGTGTGTGAGTGCACATGCTTCCCTTGAGGAGGTGCAGAATATGAGGATGGCAGAAGCAGAACAGTTGTAAATAATAAATGAATCAGGGGCACAGTATGAGAACAACAAAAAAGCAAATATTCAAGGGGAGAATTAGTGGAATATAGTGAAGACAACAATCAATTTGGGGTCAGAGGACCTAGATTTAAATTCCAGCACTGCTAGACCTTATATAAATTTCAGCAAGTCGGGAAGCCTCAGTTTCTTTGTTTATATAATAAAAAAAGAATTAGAATAGGTGCCCTCGAAAGTCTCTTCTAGTCTAGGACCCTTGAAGAGCTAGAATGGGAGGAAAAAAATTCAGTCCATGAAAAATTTGAAGTCAGAGGAGCCCAGTTTCCCTGGAATGGTGAGTTTATATAGAGGAAATGTGAAATAAATAGGAAATAAATATAAGTTAGATCCTGAAGGTGGAAGATTTGAAATGCTAGGCTGAAGAATTTGTATTTTATTCTGTAGTCAATAGGGAGCCACTGAAGATTCATCAGCAAGGGATTATGTCATGGTTATACATAACTTATGACTAGAGGAACAACGTGTCTGTGTGTGTGTGTGTGTGTGTGTGTGTGTGTGTGTGTGTGTGTGTGTGTGTGTGTTAGGAAGATCATTTCAGCAACTTTGTAGAGTATGCATTGAAGGGGGCATTCAGAGGAGCTTGTCTTGACAAGAAAGGCCACCTCTTCTTGGGATAAAGGTAACTGAATGATGTGAGATGAGGAAGAAAAAAGTTAGAGATATCAGTGAATGGCCTCAATTTTTTTCAATGAAATATGGGATAAGGTGCTTATCTGATTAGCAGGCTACTAATTAATTGATTAGCAGTAACTAACCAACCAATTTGGTGGTAGAGTGGAATTGCAATGAAGAAGAGAAATTATGAACAAATGCAAGTATATATGTGTGTATATGTGTATGTATCTGTGTTTATAAATAAAGCTTATATACATATAGTTAATGGTGCAATACGCCATTATTAGAGAGAAGATATCAGAATGTTCAGGTGATGCAGTCCCTCACATGGAAGAGGTTAAAGAGCCTATCTCTGGGGATGCATAATGACGTATAATGGAAGTGCCTTGGAGAGATTTGGATAACATAGAGTTATATTCTGTAGTTTGTTTTGATTTGCTAGTTTGTGCTGAAGAGAAATCTTTTTTTAATTGAGTTTTTTTTCCACTCAGAAAAAAATGTACCTGTTCTTCCTCCCAACTTTCCCCCTCCTTGCTCCAATGAGAAAAAGAAACAAGACCCTTGTTACAAAGTGTATAGTCAAGCCAAAAAAAATCTTCATTTTGTCCCTGTTCAAAAATATACACACATATATACATCCATACATAAATTCATATATATATGCATATATATGAATACATTATAGATATATGCATATATATGTATATACATGTATATGGGTATGTCTCATTTTGCATTGTTAGTCTTTCATTTCTCTAGCAGGAGGTATGTAGCATGTTTTATCATTACTCCTTTGGAATCATGACAGATCAGCTGGTCAACAAAACATTTATGAAGCATCCACTATGTGGTAGGCATTGTATTAAACCTTAGGTATACAAAGACAGACAAGAGGCAAATCTTTCTCTCAAGAGCTCACTTTTTAATGGGGACAAAATGAGCAAACAACTATGTATAAATTAGCTATATACAGTATAAATTGGTGATAATCAGCAAAGGGAAGGCACTGTAATTGAGGGGGAATGGGAAAGGCTTTCTGTAGAAAGTAAGATTTAGCCCCCAGGAAGCTAGGAAAGCCAGGAAGCTAAGAAGAAAAGGTCATTACACAGATTAGAGTTCCTAAATCTTTTGGAGTTGATTGACTTTTTACTATTGTTGTCTCTATGTAAATTGATCTGGTTGTGCTTTTTCTGCTACATCAGCTCATACCCGTCTTCCCAGGTTTCTCTAAAACTATTCCTTTCATTATTTCTTGCCACAAAATCATATTCCATTATGCATATATCATAAATTGTTTAGTAATTCTCCAATTGAAGAGCATCTGTTCAGCTTCTACTTCTTTGCCAGGACAAAAAGAGTTATGAGTATATTTTTATATCCTTAGTTATAATTTGTTTTACATAGGACTAATTTCTGCCTTAATCTACCCTTTCTCTGACACCCCACCTTTCCTTCTCCTCTTTCCTTCTTATTTTCCTGTTAAGTATGTGTGTGTGTATGTGCACATGCACACATACATTCTTCCTTTCTTTAACCAGTTCATATGAGACTCAAGCGCTTCATCCTGCCTAGTCCATCTACACTCCTTTTTATTTATATAGATGTGCACTTGTTCATTATGATTATGAGAAATAATTTCTCCCATCCTTTCTTGCCCTTTCCTCCCCTTCCTAGTATATCTCCTTTCCCCTTTCCATTCTTCTGGTTCTGCTTACTTCACTCTGCATCAGCTCATACAAGTCTTTCCATCTTTCTCTAAAATTATATTTCTTGCCACAAAATCACCATAAGAACATCAAAATATGACAGAACCGTTCCTAAATCTTCTAATTAGACTTCCTCTATGAATCTTGATATTAGCAGAGTTCTATGACCACACACACGAAGGTCTTTCAGTCTTGTCAAAATCAGCCTCTGCAACTTTTCTTCTTTGTTCCTACTTCTGACCACTGAGCCAAACACACCAAGACTTTCTTTTATATGACAACTGTTTAAACCCTTAAAGACAGCTATCAAGTTCCTTATATGTCTCCTCTTCTCCAGAAGAACAAAATGGATCAGCTAAAAGATTTATATTTTGTAATTAGAAATAGAAATGCTAAGAGATTCATAGGATCATATATTCAAAATTAGAAAGAACTTTAAAATCACCTAGGCTAATAAGATCATATTAAAAATGAAGCTTCAAGAGGTAAAGTGTTTTGCTTGTGGTCATATGGGGAGTAAGCAGCAAAACAGAATGGATATTTTGTGTATGAGCATGTGTGTCTTTTTTTTTTTCTGAGGCAATTAGGGTTAAGGAACTTGCCCAGGGTCACACAGCCAAGATGTTTTAAATGTCTGAGAGCAGATTTGAACTCAGGTCCTCCTGACTTCAGAGTTGGTGCTCTATCCACTGCACCACCTAGCTGCCCTAATGTGTGTGTCTTCTTAATGGTAGGGAAGAATGGAGGACAGTCAATTCCATTGACTCTGTGCATGATAAACACATGCTCATTATTTGAACTCTGCTTTTTTTTTTCTGGTCTCTACTTTTCAGGGAGCAACTTTTTTCAACTCTTTTTTCACTTCTGTCCCACCTGATTTCACATAGAAAGAGTCTCTATGTAGCTCTTGCCATAGACCCCGCCACATCTCAGAAGATATTCGGCATAAGGCCATCTCAGGAAAGATAAATTATGTACTCAACTTAAGAGCAGATTTATTGGCACCCATGCCCAACCAACTCGTATTTGAGATGATGGATTGCATGATATACATTGCTTCCCTTTCTGAGATAGAGCCCAAATCCTGTTAATTACTAATGGCAAAATTTGTTGATTTATGTACCCATCCAGCTGCTTGGAACAAAGGGAGGGAAGGAACCTATCTCTCTCCATCAACTTAGGAATCATTACACATGCCAGACAGAGGTCTAATATGGAGTCAACTTAAGGTCATTTAGCACAGGATAGGGGCCTCTTGTATACTGGCCAATCGCCATTTAGCAAGTAATCCAGACCACTGCTGCTTATGTGAATACATATGTTTGTACTGAACAACAAAGGGAAAGAGGATAGAATGTCACTGGAGCAGATCTAACAAGCCATCACAAATATTAATGCTAACAGAACCCTCAGTTTACTTCAAAGTATAGGATCCTGAGGTTGGAGACTCACTGTGCTGAATGGGGCTGCCATTTGGGGGTAGTAGGAACGAACTACAGGGTTTTTTATTTTCTGTGTATCCTTATTTAAAAGTGTTATTTGTACAGCTATCTACAATCCTCTCTAATTCAAACAGCTATATAGCATGATGTATAGAATGCTGAGCCTGAAATCAGGAAGACTCCTTTTCCTGAGTTCAGATATGACCTCTGATACTTACTAGCTGTGAGACCCTGGGCAGATCACAACACTGTTTGCCTCAATTTTCTTATCTGTAAAATGAGCTGAAGAAGGAAATAGTAAACCATTCCAATATCTATGTCAAGAAAACCCCAAATGGGATTGCAAAGAGTTAGACATAACTGGAAAATGAGCAACAACAATAACAACTAATTAAAACCCAGGCATTAATCTAGTCTTTCAGGCTAACTCAAAAATTCTAAAAGGATACCCTTTGACCCAGCAGTGCTACTACTGGACTTATATCCCAAGGAAATACTAAAGAAGGGAAAGGGACCTGTATGTGCCAAAATGTTTGTGGCAGCCCTTTTTGTAGTGGCTAGAAACTGGAAAATGAATGGATGTCCATCAACTGGAGAATGGTTGGGTAAATTATGGTATATGAATGTTATGGAATATTATTGTTCTGTAAGAAATGACCAGCAGGAGGAATACAGAGAGGCTTGGAGAGACTTACATCAACTGATGCTGAGTGAAACGAGCAGAACTAGGGGATCATTATATACTTCAACAATGATACTGTATGAGGATGTATTCTGATGGAAGTGGATATCTTCAACATAGAGAAGAGCTAATCCAATTCCAATTGATCAATGATGGTCAGAATCAGCTACACCCAGAAAAGGAATACTGGGAAATGAGTATAAACTGTGAGCATTTTTTGCTTTTCTTCCCAGATTATTTTTACCTTCCGAATCCAATTCTTCCTTTGCAACAACAACAACAACAAAATTCGGTTCTGCACATATATATTGTATCTAGGATATACTATAACATATTGAATATATATGGGAATGCCTGCCATCTAGGAGAGGGGGTGGAAGGGGGGAGGGGAAGGATTCAGAACAGAAGGGAGTACAAGGGATAATGTTGTAAAAAAAATTACCTATCCATATGTACTGTCAAAAAAGTTATAATTATAAAATTAATAAAAAAAGAAAAAAATTTTTAAAAATTCTAAAAGGAAAACCTAATTAATATCACATGTTGCTTGGAAAAACTAAAGGCAGATTAAAGGGACATAAACAATAAATGTATTTGTTTGGTTCACCTGTTTCCACTCTAGGGACAAACTTGCCAAGTGGATTAGATTCTTAAGTTGGCTGGGTAAGGCTTCCTTGCCTCTAGATGGATACTGAAAGGGACACCTTGAAAAAATCTTATTCTTTTAGTCTTCTTATTCGTTATTCACTATCAGTATCTGAAAGCTTACAGCCTTATGATAGACAAGTTTCAGTTTCTGAGATTATAGTTTATTTCATGTTACATTTTAAATTGATGCCTTCCTTTTTTTTGAGGAGGACCCCTGGTGAGATTTAAGGAGCACCCTAGCTTTCGCAGTAACACATTTTTCAAATCATCTCTCAGGGTGGGCTTCTACAGCTGGCTAATCTCATCTTTTAATACAGATTATTGTTAGCATCAGCTGCAAGCTATCTTTCCTAGCCTAGTGTTCCCCACCTCTGTCTGTACGGTGTACTGTGAATTGTGTATACTTTTAAAACATATTCTTGTTGTGATCCAAAGTATTTGTGCATATTCCCATTGGCAGGGGACAGAGTTTTCAAGGCAAAAATGATCAGTTCATAGATCTCTAACTCTCGTTTTAAAGATAAGGAAGTCAATACCTAGAGTTTAAATGGCATCTGGGATTTGAAAGTGGATCTTCTAATTCCTGACAGAGCTCTTTCCATTGATCATCTTGTTATTATGGCATTGAGTGCTTAGGTTAAACTACAGAGGGCAATCCTGAAGAAAAGAGGCATCTTGGAGTAACAGATTGAATCAGCGGCATCTAGGAGATCTGGGAACTTGACCACTTGTTTCTTATAACCTTGAGTGTGGCCATAAGTGTCCCCATTAATAATGGCACTATGCTTTTAGAACAATTTTGAGTTAAATTCATTTTGATTATAATAAATACACAAATTTTTTAAAAAGGATATAGGAAGAGAGATGCCGTTTGCATCCAGAGAAGGAATTGATAAATATAAATATATATAGAATAACTTTACATATATATGTGTGTATATAATGTATAAAATCATACACACACACATATATATATATATTCATATAAACATACACATATACACACACATATATATATATTCATATAAACATAAACACACACACACACACACACACACACACACACACACACACACACATATATATATATATATATATATATATATATATATATATATATATATATATATATATATATATATATATATACCTATTTGTTGCTAACGGTAGCCATCTCTAGTATAGGGGTAGGGTCAGGGAAGAAAGGAAATTTACATGGTTACTTCATTGTATATTTGGAGAGAATAGCAAGTTGTCCACAGTAGATTTGCAATTTCATGTGCAATCATCTTTTTTATTGTACCATATTTTCAAAATACTTGTTTTATTCTGTGAATTGAAAATAAAATAAATTAAAAATAAATACATATACACAAGAAATAATGGCAATATGTTCTTACTGTTGGGGAGAGGAAGAGTGAGACAGTTTGTTACAGAAACGATTGTAATCAGAATTACCAGATAAAAAAATTTCTGTGTTTATAGCATTAGTGTCCTATGATTATAACTCAAATAATGGCCCTATCCTGATTTTACATTAAACACTATCTCTACTTAATTTAATATGAAGTCCACTCTTGAAATTGTTATGAAATTTTGTTTCTTTTAGTTCAAGTCCAGACTGGATACTTGCTATTATTCCATAATCAATGCAGATGTCCCATCTATTTGAGGCTCTGAGACTGGTTATACTTGATATGAATCACACTGACCCTGAGTCAATATTCTTTGTTTCCAGGACTGGCTTCTATGCTCCAGAAGGAGCACTGGTGTCACTTGGGTAAACATCAACTGTGCTTCTATCTGTCTAGATCAGTCCTCTATAGCTCACCTTCTTAAACTGTGCTTCATGACCCCCATGTGGGGCCTTGTAACTTAATGTCAGAGTTACAAAAGTATGATTTATTACCAGCAAATGATTTGTATATTTAGTTTACATACCTGGGATCACATAAAAATTTCTTGGGTAAAGAGAGATTGTGAGTGGAAAATGTTTAAGAAGCCCTGCTCTATATCAACTCTCCTCATGTCATCAGCTACCACCAGTTTTTTCCCAAAACAAAAACCAAGATGGGAAAAGCTAAGGAAAGATGTGGGAATAATAAGTTGTAACTAACTGACTAAAAATTTTGGGAAAAGCTGCCTATTGCTAGGAATTCCCATTATTTGCCTCCTTCAAAGTAAAGCAACAGTGACAACCAGATACTATCACTTTTTTATGTATCTGGGCCCAATCCTAGTTTTTTAGCCCATGCTAGCAATGCAATAGTGAAGACTACTGAATTCACAATTCACAATATAGTTCAATCCTGACTCTATTAATGACTTTAGCCAAGTTGTTCTAACTGATTTTGAAATTGTTTCCCCATCTATAATATGAGAGATGGGGTGTTGGAATAGAAAATCTCTCAGGACCTTTATAGATATAAATCCTAGGGCAAAGCAAGCAAGTGAGAAACAAGTAAAAAATACTTTAGGGTGTCAAGGTAACATACACTCTCAGAGAAAATGAGAAGAGGATACTTTCATATTTTATAAGATCAGCTTAGGATACATTCTGTATATCTAGGAAATGGAAATGACAGGGGAAGGAGAGAAGGGAAAGAAGATGATAATGGAAAATGCATATATTTCTTAGATAGGACAATTAGGTATCAGCGAATAGAGTGACCTTCCTGAAGATTTATCTTTCTGAGTTTAAATCTGACCTTAGGCACTTATTCTTTGTATGAATCTTGACAAATCACTTTACTCTGTTTTCCTCAGTTTCTTCATTTGTAGAATGAGCTAGAGAGGGAAATGGCAAATCATTTCAGTATCTTTGCCAAAAAAACTCCAAATGAGATCATGGAGAGTAGGACATGACTGAACAACAACAAATACCCTTGAGCGATTCCAAGACTGCAGCCTCCTATCCCTACATCTGGGAATGACTTTCTCATGCAAAAATATCTACCAAAACAAAATTTTATTTATTCTCAAGTAAAATTTTGGAACTAGCTATCAGAAATATTAGCCTGAGAAGCCATTTAAAAACTCCTCTCATATGGGGCTCTTTCCCCAGAAGAGCTGACTGGGAAAAAGAGGTAATAATGGGATTGAAGGCATGGAAACACAGTATTAGGCCTTCCTGGGCTAATCATGTAACAGGAAACCCAGGGACTTAACAACAATCCTCTCAGGGTTCCTAAAAATAAATAATGTCCAGTTATACCTCTGCTCAAAAGTCCAGATGGGTTTCATCAGATTTTTTTTTAATTGAGCTAACTTATTTTTCAAATATCCTACTTCCATAAAAACTTAGTTGTCAAGATCTTGTTTTAAGACAAGATTTTTGTTTGTTCTTCATTCTTGAAGAAGGCCACGACATCAGGGTAGTGATACTGCGACATGCAGGTAAATTGGATTTAAGTGAAGGAGAGATATGTCTTGAGTCAAATCTTTGTCAGACCTCACCTCCTGAGACCTCTTCATGCTTGATGGTGATTTAATATCTAAATTCAGTAATGTGTTAACAATTTATATAATGCTAACCAATTATATTAAGATTGCTCTTAAAATTCTTGATTGTTTTTTTACAAATATTTATAATACTTCTCCCATGACTCTAGACTAGACACTATCCACTGAGTCACCTGACTCAACTAAGAACTATAATAGTTTTCTATTATCATTCTCTTTTCTTTCCTGACTTCAGACCTATCACTTTATTCACTGTTTCACCTAGTTGTCTGTAAGATATTATGTAACTGTGTATTATTTACTCCTTAGCTTACCAAGCTAAACAGCCTCACTTTTATTAGGTAAAACTGATTGGGTTAGCCCTTACTGCAATTTGATGTGGCTGCATGTTTGTTAGGTTGTAGAATCTTAGATTTAGATTTTAGAATAAAACTTAGAGGCTATTTCATTATCAAAATACTTGGTCCTGGCTAAGAAATAGGGAAAATAGATAATGGGACAGAAGTAGACATACAATATACAGCAGCACCT
This sequence comes from Sminthopsis crassicaudata, assembly GCF_048593235.1. Taxonomy (NCBI): domain Eukaryota; kingdom Metazoa; phylum Chordata; class Mammalia; order Dasyuromorphia; family Dasyuridae; genus Sminthopsis; species Sminthopsis crassicaudata. The sequence goes on along the minus strand of NC_133617.1, from coordinate 176,879,155 downwards.
AGTCCAACTCTTTCATTTTGTAGATGTAGATACTAAGTGATTTGCCCCAAACTGAACAGGGACTAAGTAGCAGAGCCAGAATTTGAAATCACAAATTTATATTTTGGCAGAGGATAGTGAAAATGTACTGGCCCTAGAGTTAGAAAATTTAAGTTGGAATCAAGCTTTGTTATAAACACACTATGTGATCCAGGGCATATCATAAGATCTCTCTGATAGTCATTCCTTCGTCTTTGAAAATAGGTATAGAACTTATGCTACTTATCTCAGAGTGATTTTGAAGAAAATGGCTTTGTACACCTTAAAAAGATGAGTTGTCATTACACACGTTTGTAAGTTATAATCTCTCTAAAAGCAGGGGCTATTTAACACTATTGAAGTCTAGTTATAGTACCATACACAGAATGGGATGATGTGTCTATTAGATGAAATGTGGAAAGTCCAGCCAGCATCTTCGTTGTCTCCCCACCATAATGTTAACAAGGAATTGAGTTCATTTACTTACTGTCCCTGACAGAGGTCCCACAAATGTCTCTCATAGATTGGTGTGCACCTGGATCCTAACTCTTTGTACTCATTCCTCTCTGCTTTTCCCAGTGGTACCTCACATGTCCACCTTTACTAATGTGGCCAAGTATACACAAGTGGCTCCATCACATAATAGTTTGAGGGCATCATTACAATACTTGTTACAATATCTTTGCCAAGAAAACCCCAAATTGAGTCACAAATAATTGGACATGACTGAAATGACCAAACAACACACACACACACACACACACACACACACACACACACACACACATACACCATACTCAAATACATACACATGGGAATCAGATAGGCTGATCTGATTCCTGGTCCACTAAAACAAACAAACAAAAAGAACTCACCTATCAGAACCAGGAGAAGCCAGGTCAATCCTAGACTAATCCACTCAGGTAAATTACAAAATCCTTGGCCTGGTGTTTAAAAGCCTCCATAAACTTTCCCATTTTATTTAATATAATACCTCTACACATACTTTCCTTTCTAGTCTCAGTTCCATGACTTCTCCCCTCACATCTCTGAAAATGGGTGTAGTACTATGCTAGTTATCTCAGGGTGGTGATTGGGTAATATTTGGAATGGACCTGCTCATTTCTGCATCAGATTATCACTAGCTTCCTTTAAAGAATAGCTTTGCGCACGTATTCTACGTGAAACCTTTCCAGATTCAGTGAGCTCATTCTTAATTTTTTTTCACTTTTCATGACCTCTTTTGAGGTTTTCCTGGCAGAGACATTGGAGTGATTTTCTGTTTCCTTTTTTAGCCCATTTCACAGGTGAAGAGACCAATGGCGTTAAATGACTTGCTCAGGATCATGCAGCCAGTAAATGTCTGAGGACAAATATGAATTCAGGAAGATGAATCTTCCTGCCTCTAGGCTTTGTGTTCTATCCACTGTGCCTATGGGATTCCAGTCAAAGGTTCCATCAACTAAGTCTGGAATGTCAATAAGGTCAACTTTACCTTATTGAATTAGAGTCTCTAGCTCACCTATTTTTATCACCTATCTTTTTATATTTATGAATAGAACTCTTAGGTTGTGAATTCCATTGAATTTTTTTATTATATATATTGTCTTGTGTGAGTCGTTGGCCCTCTCCACTTATATTCTTCATCTTATTTGGTACTCTATTCATCTGGGCAACAGAGACATCCCCTTGCTGACAAAGGTCTGGATAGTCAAAACAATAGTTTTTCCAGTAGCAATAAATGGCTTTTAAGAGTTGGACCATGAGGAAAGCTGAATATTGCAGAATTGGCATTTTTGAATTGTAGTGCTGGAGAAGACTTTTGAGAGTCCCTCACCATCAAGGAGGTCAAATAAGTCAATATTTAAAGAAATTAATTTAAGTTCTTTCACTGAAAGTTCAAAACTGAAGCTGAAGTGCAAATTCTTTGACCACATAATATGAAGCTGGACCTTTTTAGAAAAGTCCCCGATGTTGGGAAAGATTGAAGGCAAAAGGAAAAGGGACTGGCAGAAGGTAAAATACATAGTGCCATGGAAACAATAGACTTAGACTTGGAAAAACTTTGAAAGATGATGGAGGAGAGAAGGTTCTGATTTTAGGGTCAACTGAATGATTCAACAACACTATTCTTGGAAAGTAGTTTGGCAAACACTCAGCACTTTTCTCTTTCCCTATCCTTCTTCAATTTAGAATCTTCTTGATATTATTCTATAGATTCCAGACAAATATTATTTTAGTGTCATCTGTTATATACATATATATGTGTGTGTGTGTGTGTGTGTGTGTGTGTGTGTGTGTGTGTGTGTCAGATGAGGGGTTGATCATTCCTATACTTGAATCCTTGGTTGAAAAATCTTAATTCCATTTCCAGATGCCATTCTTTCCAAAATGCCTCTCTTGGAAGGTCATTACCATAGATTGGTATAAGATATGAAAATGCTACCTATATCTTAAAAATCTCAAGCTTCCTATTCCCAATTAATGTTTTCTAGGTTTCTTCTGTTATTAGATTTTTGCCTTCCTATGATATACCGGCACTGGCTGGGTTGTTCAGATTGGAAGAATCTTGGAAGGTCCTTGTCATATCCTAAACAAATCCTTCAGGAAAAATGGCACGGCTTCTCTATTGTTTCTGCCAAATTGATAAACTATGCTTTGGTACTCATCAGGAAGAAGTCATCAACCACCAGCTCATCTCAAATTCTTTTCCCTATTTCTGAATAACTTCTTTCTATAGAGTACCTTTGGATTCATATCCACACTTCTTTTTTTTTCCAAATTATTTTATTTTTCCAAATACATTCAAAGATAGTTTTTAACATACATCTTTTCAAAATCTTTTGTTCCAAATTTTTCTCTCTCCTCCCCCTTTTCCTATCCCCAAGACAGCATGCAATCTGGTATAGGTTAAACATCTGCCCTTATATCCTGTTTTCCTTTTATATTACCTTCACTGCTATACATCAGACATCTTTGAAAAAACTCCTATAGATTTCCTGCTCTTTAAAATATGTAAGATCCATGTTGATAGATGAACAAAAACAATTATAGCAATCTACTTGGGAAGCATTCCCCCAACATTCATATCATTTCCTTGTGTGAGGGGGTGTTTTACTGCAGGATGGGTTTGACAGGAGAATCAAGTATTTAATGAATTCAAATAGAGCTATTTACTTAGTTTAGCTCATCAGGAAGAGATTGTGACTAATTTTAAGATACAATAAAAATAAGGAATTATAGAGAATCAAGACGGAAAGTTTGGAGATTTAGTTCTTCACCTTTAACAAAGAGCTGACTGATTGAAATGGAGTTTTTTGTCCTGCATGTTCCTGAGAAGAGAAATCAGAGTCAGCTTTAAGTCAGCTTACTGACTTTGTAAGTTTGTTTTAGAATCAGAATTAGAATGTAAGTTTCTTGATTCCCAGTCTTTTATTCTGCTATGATCATATTCAGAGGGTAAGAGGAAGAAAATGTGAGGATTATGATGAAAAAATCTGGCCTAACTAGACTTGTGCCTAATTGAGTCCTTGCCAGATACCAATTATCTTATTTAATTAAAGCCAGATTTGAGTAGAAGGTTCACCATGAAGTCTGTCTGAAACAGATTCAAGTGATGGGGACACCAAAATGATTATTTATAATATTAAATGGCACATCATTCATTTATTTCAATTGCTGGGCACACTAATCCCAGGTGAACACAGTCAAGATTTGGGTATTAGAACTCAGCTTGTGCTTTGTTCTCATGTATGAGTTTTCCAGCAAGAAAATTTTATCAATGTAACACCGAAATAGGCATCAAGAGAATGGAATTCTGCTCTATCCCTACTGCTAATGTTTTGTGTTTGCTTACATAAGCTATATGGTCTTTCTGTACCAGTTCCTTTAAAAATGGGAATTATGCTACCCGTCAACCCCCAATTTACAGGGATATTGAGAGAAATGGTTCCTTTTTTAATCAGAAAGGGGTTTTGAATGGTACATAGATGGTCATGTTACTAATACAAAGATTTTACCATTTATTGTTGCTATTCATCTTTCCTGGTTATTTCACAGTAGAGATTTGTGGTTGGCACTTCATTTTTTAAAGGATAAGATCCTTTCTAAGTACTTTTTGAAAGCCAATTTATATTTTGGCCATTTGATTAATAGGAATCAGGAAATCCATCCTTCCAATCAAAGTGCTTTTGAATAATTCAATACTCTATATTAAAAGTGGATTCCCATTGCCTGGCATGGTTTACTCTAATTGGAGGAGAAATATATGCTGCTCATCTACACAAGACCATTTTTTAATCTTCTCTCTTTCAATTGAAACAGAGTTAGGGGCTTGAAGCTTTTAAGCAATCACTGTTTACTACTTGCTCCCCTCCCCATCTTTCATCCCATTGCCTATTGATGTGGTCTATTTGGGATAATCATTAGAGGGAAACTTTGGAGACACAAGAGATATTCATTTTGGTGCATGATATCCAGGTGTTCTGACAGGCCTCATTATGTAATGGATACCAACACAAGAAACTTTGTCAAGTACCATATATGGGATTGGAAGCCTCTAAAAAGAAGGTGTCATACTTTCTGTGACTGGAGAGGGGGTATCTTCCCAACAGTCACTCCACCATTATTGCCTTCTCAATTAAACACAATGGCAAACTATAAGCAATATTGCCAATCCATGACTTGGGGAAAGAGAGCTACTGTTTATTCAGCCTAGTTTTTCTTTCTTGCCTCCATTCTACCCTTCTTTCCCTTCCTGATCTGTCTCCATGGACTGATGTCCTCCCTCCTTGCCCTTTCCCACCTTCTTCTTTTACTCTTCTACACAAACTCATAAATGGCTCATATTTTTTCCATATGTGCTGTACATTTCTCTTCTCCCTCAATGTTTTTAATCTGTGGACTTCCAGGAGCCAAGATGTTAGAGGAAGCAATAAATCTCAATAATTCTCTCATATTCATCTCTAAACAATCATAAAATAGCACCCCAAAACTAATCCTGGAACAGCAGAACCAGCATAAAGACAGAGTACAACAAAGTTTTAGCCCAAGAAATTTGGAAGATTGATAAGAAAAGTCTGTGTCATATGGGTAAAAGGGGAGAACAGGGAGTGTCCCAGCAAGCCATCAGCAAGCTCTACCTCATCAAACCAGCAAGAAATCCTGAGCCCTAATGTGGTAGAGAAGGCAAAAGCCAACAGCAGGATCTCCCATGTGCCATAGCATAGCCAGGGGAACTGGCAGACTTCAGGTCTGAGAACTGCCAACTGCTTCAACACAGTCCTGAACAAACAGGCAGCCTCCATCAGCTCCTTCACATGCTTCAGTGTAGCCCCAGGGAAACACAGAAAAACCCCGCCAGGCTCAACATATGCCAAACACTACTACTAGAATCCTGGCTCAGCACCAGATAAACTGCCAGACCTCCACAGCCTCCAGCAGCACCAGCCATCCCCACGTGACCTCCTTAATCAACACCAGACATAAGAAGCATCTGTGAGCCACAGAGCAACATCAGTATAGCACCAGATACATAACCAAACCCTGAAAACCCTGACACATGAAGCCTAAGACAGTACTCCATCCACTTCAGGAGCAGAGCTCAAATTTAAAAGAAAGGAAAAAGATCAAAGAAAAAAAGATAAGCAAAAAATAACAAAAAAGAATCTGACCATAGAAAGTTATTAAGGTGACAGGGAAGACCAAGAGACAAATTCAGAAAAAGATAAAAATATCAAGACACCTATGGGCAAAGCCCCAAATAAAAATGGGAAGTGGTCTTAAGCCCAGTAAAAAATAATAAAAGAGCTGAAAAAGCTTAAAATATAAGAGAAATCGGGAAAAGAAATGATAGTGATACAAGAAAATTGTGAAAAAAGTCAGCAGCACTTTAAGGGGGGAAAACAACTCCTTGAAAGCTACAATTTATCAAATAGAAAAGAAGGTACAAAACTAACTGAGGAAAACATTTCCTTAAAAGTTAGAATTGAGCATGTGGAAGCTAATGACTCTATGAGACATCTAGAATCAATCAAGAAAATTCAAAAGAATGAAAAAAATAGAAGAAAATGTAAACTATCTCACTGTAAAAACAACTCACTTGAAAAATAGATCCAGGAGAGACAGTTAGACTATATGAAAGCCATGATAAAAAGGAAGATCTGGACATCTTTTAAGAAATTATCAAGGAAAACTGCCTTAATGTCCCAGAAGGCAAAATAGACATCAAAAGAATCCAATGGTCACTTCAGGAAATAGGTCCCAAAATAAAAACTCGAAGGAACATGTCAATCAGTTTTCAGAACTCTTAAAAAATACTACAAGTAGCCAAAAAGAAACAATTAAAATATTGGGGAGTTACAATTAGGGTTACACAGAACTTGACAGCTGCAACATTAAAATATCAGAGGTCATGGAACATGAAATTCTGGAAGGCAAAAAAGACTACAACCAAGAACCATCTACCCAGGAAAATTAAGTATTATACACCAAGGAGGGGGGAGGGGGGAAATGGTCTTTCAATGAAATAGGATCAAGCTTTTATAAGGAAAAGATCAGAATTGAACAACAATAACAAATTGATCTCCAATATCAAGACCTGAAAAAGGAAAAAACACAAAAAATTGAACTGTTTATACCTATACGTTGAAAGAAGATACTTTTAATCTTAAAAATTGTACAACTAGTACAAATACAAATTGTACAAATGGTACAGTTAGAAGGAATTTATATAGACAAGGAGTACAGGTAAAAGGTGAATTTGAAGGAATGACAAAAATTAAGGGATGAGAAAGAACAGAAGGGAAATGCAGAAGGAAGGGAGAGGTAGAATAGAGCAAATTTTTTCATATTAAGAAGTGTGAAAAACCTACTACAATGAAAGGAAAGATGGGAACATGGGCAAGAATCATTATCTGAACCTTAATTCTCTTAAGTATCAGCTTAACGAAGGAATAATATGCACAATCAGTTGGATATAAAAATGTATCTTATCTAACAGGGAAGTAGATGGGATATGATTAAATAAAGAGGAGTGGGGGAAGGAGAGTGGTCTGACAAAAGGGAGGGCAGATTGGGGGAGGCTGTAAACAGAAGCAAAATATTGGTGAGGAGGGAAAGGGTGAAAGGAGAAAGAAGACAAGTAGGATGGATGGGAAAATACAATTAGTAATAGTAACAGTGAATACAAATGGGATTAACTCTCCCATAAAACAGAAGCTGATAGAGTGGATCACAAACTATAAAACTACAAAATTTGTTGTTTAAAAGAAACACACTTGAAGCAGACAGACACATACAGTATAAAAGGTAAAGAGCCAGAGCAGAGTCCCTTATGCTTCAGCTGAAGTAAAAAAGCCAGGGTGGCAATTCTAATCTCAGACAAAACAAAAGCAAAAATAGACTTAATTAAAAGCCATAAGGAAAGAAACTACACATTGCTAAAAGATATCATGGAAAATGAAGCAATATCAATACTAAATATACATGCACTAAATGGTATTGCATACAAATTCTTAGACAAGAAGTTAAGTGAGTTATAGATTTATGGCCAAATAAGAGATAGAGAGCCTTAAGAATTGTAAAATAGATAATTTTTGTTATGTTAATTAAAAAGCTTTGGCACAAACAAAAACAAACAAAATAGATGCAACCAAGATCAGCAGGAAAGTAGAAAGCTAGGAACAATCTTTACAGAAAATGTCTTTATTTGGCCCCATTTCTCAAATATATAGAGGGCAGAGTGAAATTTATAAGAATGCAAACCATTTCCCAGTTGATAAATGATCAAAGGATATGAATGGGCACTTTTCAGATAAAGAAATCAAAGCTATCTACAAGCATATGGAGAAGTGCTCTAAATCACTTTTGATTAGAGAAATGCAAATGAAAGCAATTCAGAAGGACCATTTCACACCTAACAGATTAACTAATATGACAAAAAAATGAAAATGATAAATGTTGGAGAGGATGTGGGAAAATTGGGACTCTAATGCAGCATTGGGGTAGTTGTGAACTGATCCAACCATTCTGGAGTAACTCTTTGGAACTATATCCAGAGGACAACCAAACTGTGCATACCCTTTGATTCAGCCATGCAGCCACTCTCTCCCAAAGAGCTCATTAAAAAGGAAAAAAGGAGTACATGTGCAAAAATATTTATAGCAGCTCTTTTCATGATATCAAAATATTGGAAACTGAGGAGATATCCATTCATTGAGAAATGTCTGAACAAGCTGTGGTGTATGAATGTAATGGAATACTATTATACAAGAAGAAATGATGAACAGGCAGATTTCAGAAAAATCTGGAAAGATTTAAAAGAAGTGATACAAAGTGAAAAAAGCAGACCCAGTAAAACCTTGTACACAATATCAGTAACATTGTGTGATGAACAACTATGATTTAGCTCTTCTCAGTAACACAATGATCCAACACAAGTTCAAAGGAAAGTTCTATTCATAGCCAGATAAAGAACTGATGGACTCTGACTGTAGATCAAAACTTACTTTTTTCACTTACTTTATTCTTTTCTGTTTTTAAAAATCTATTTCTTCTTTCATAATTGTGACTAATATGAAAATATGTTTTATATGATAGCACATGTATAACCTATATCAAATGGTCTACTATTTTAGGAAGAGAAAGGGAGAAAAAATTTGAACTCAAAATCTTGTAAAAATGATTGCTAAAAATTGTCTTCATATATAATTAGGGGAAAATTAAATATTATTAAAATATTTTTAATCTTCCCCTTTATCCCTCTATTCCTTAGTTTCTGTTCTTATTTTCTATCTCCCTTCAATTTGAAAGGCAAAGAAAATGTAAAGAAAGATGGTGGAATTTCTTCCTCACTTCCCCTCCCCCAACTTCCTTCTGGAAATTCCATTCTAACTGTGGCATATACCAAGAAAAATTCCCCAAGACCTCTCAGCTCATTCCCATAAATGAGCTCAGGTGTTTTAGAAGCTATCCATAGACAGGTTTGTGATGGTTGGACATGACCATGGAAACAACACCTAAATTTATTTCCTTCTGTATCCTGGATGGGGCCTCAGGAAAATGGTTTACCCCAAATGGTTCAGTTATTAATATTCAAAACAACAATATCCCAAGTTGGGGAAGCACTGGAGCTGGCCCTATCCAGAGATGGAATTGCCTAACAGGTATATTGTTAAGAATGTCTGAAATTGTAGCTTAACTGATTCTTTACTTTGGGTTAAGTTTTCTCCTCTCCCTGAGGGTCCTTTATTAAAATGCAAGTGCTGGTATTCCCATTTAATACACTGAGGCTAATAACTTAGTGTGATTGACTTCTGATTAGGAGACCAAGGAGTCTACAAGGGTAAAAATAGTGATGACAACAACAATAATAATAATAATAACTAGCCTTTACATGGGATATGAAAAATGACTCATCTCTTTTCCTCACATTACATGAATAACATAAGGATCAGAAGAGGAAAGATAGGGATGAAAGCACTTCATAAAATATAAAGTAGCTTACAAATATTGAGTTTGCTGTTATTATTCTCGGAAATACTATTATTTCAATGAGGAATGTTGGAGGGGATGTGGGAAAACTGGGACATTGATACATTGTTGGTGGAGTTGTGAAAGAATCCAGCCATTCTGGAGAGCAATCTGGAATTATGCCCAAAAAGTTATCAAACTGTGCATACCCTTTGACCCAGCATTGCTGCTATTGGACTTATATCCCAAAGAAATACTAAAGAAGGGAAAGGGACCTGTATGTGCCAAAATGTTTGTGGCAGCTCTTTTTGTTGTAGCTAGAAACTGGAAAATGAATGGATGTCCATCAATTGGAGAATGGTTGGGTAAATTATGGTATATGAAGGTTATGGAATACTATTGCTCTGTAAGAAATGACCAGCAGGAGGAATACAGAGAGGCCTGGAGAGACTTACATCAACTGATGCTGAGTGAAATGAACAGAACCAGAAGATCGCTGTACACTTCAATGTTGTATGAAGATGTATTCTGATGGAAGTGGATATCTTCAACATAAAGAAGATCCAACTCACTTCCAGTTGATCAATGATGGACAGAAACAACTACACCCAGAGAAGAAACACTGGGAGGGGAATGTAAATTGTTAGCACTACTGTCTATCTACCCAGGTTACTTATACCTTCGGAATCTAATACTTAATGTGCAACAAGAAAATGGGATTTACACACATATATTGTATCTAGGTTATATTGTAACACATGTAAAATGTATGGGATTGCCTGTCATCTAGGGGAGGGAGTGGAGGGAAGGGGGATAATTTGGAAAAATGAATACAAGGGATAATGTTATAAAAAATTGCTCATGCATATATACTGTGGGGAAAAAAATTCTAAATAAATAATTTAATAAAGAAAAAAAATAAAAAATACTATTATTTCTCCCAGAAATAGAGCTTACCTTCTCAACGCTGGGCACAAGAAAGGAATCATAACTATAACTCATATTTTGAGTTCTAATCTTCATCTCATTTATGCAAAGGACAATTAATTAATCAATAAGCATTTATTAAATATCTATGATGTGCCTAGCAGTGGCCATTTATGGAAAAAACCTAAAACAATCCTTGTCCCTGAGGAACTTACATTCTTTTACATGCTTATGGCTTTTGAGTATCCATCATCCTTTCTAGAATTTCTAATTCCTACAAAATCACGTGATACATAGTGCTTAGCCTAGGTAGTGTTTGAGCAATGCATGTGGTTAACACATCTCCTCTGAGAGTCTGTCCCACTGGACTCTTCCAAATTTTCTTTTCTGAATTAACTCCACCTATTTCTCCCATCTTGAGCTCAGGCTCTTCTTTTTTCTTCCCATCACCCCCAAATTCTCTGAACTTATGAGTATATCCCCACAAAAGTACAGATGATTACAGATGTTTCTGTCCAGGTCCTTTTGTTTGTGTGTAAAAAATTGGTAGCTGTTTCAGTTTTTCTCTTTAGAAAACAAAGATAAAGTATGAGATATTTTTTAAAGCCTGTGATGTTCATGACAAAGTGAGCCTCTACCACTATGACTATCTTTATGTGATAAAAATAATAAGACTGGTTATTATTGTCTTTGGTAAAGACAAAAAAGAACTAGTAACCTCCCTCCCCTCTTTTGTAAACATTAAAACATCAGTGAAACTTTTGAAAATAACGAATTCACACATTATTACTTGAATTTGAGTTTTGGTCTAGTGCATGGTAATGATAATTTTTTTTTAGGGTCTTCTCCAAGGCAATACAATTTTAGAGCTTAGATACCATTTCCTTGTTGTTGCGAGTGATTAGATATTTGAAAATACATATAAATTTAACATGATTTAAGAATGTATTCATCAGGGGCCATATTTTATGCCATTATAAATGCATATGAGGCTAATTTATGTGCAAATATATGTGTATGCAGGTACATGCATCCATTAAGCAGTCAAATAATCGAATTAAAAATTGCAGGTTGGAAAATAAAGAATTTGAGAAGAAAAGGTGTGACAGATTTTAAAAGAACCAATTTAGAAAAGAATTTGGCCTTTAATTGGCCAAGTTAAACAAGACACAATTAGGGCTCACTGGGTCCCTGAAGATTTGCTCTAATTGTGTCTTATTTAACTTGGCTGTTGAAACTGCTAACAGTGTCCTCCTTCTCAGAGTTGGCTCATTTGGTTAATCTCACACCTCTCTTGAAAGCTGACTCTTTCTTGTCTACCTTAGGTCCTTCTGTATACATTAACCAGCATAAGATAATACTATACTTTGTTTAGAATAAAGCAGTCCAATAGCTTTTTAATATTCTTTAAATTGGACTGTCGTCATAGAACAACACAGGATAAACATTTCGCACAATTCATAATCACAGATTTCCTGGACCTTCCAAGGCAGCTCTAAGTAATTATTGGGGGCTGGGGCTGGGAATTAAGCATTTATTAAGAAGCTACTATGTGCCAGGTCACTGAGCTAAGCATCTGACAAATAATATCTTACTTGAAAGGAAGGTACTGTTATTTCCCTTTGAGGAAATTGAGGCAAGCAGAAGTTAAGTGATTCAACAATCAATGCTTATTATGTGGCAAACCCTGTCCAAGCTGCTGAATTTACAAAGGATGCTCAAACTGTTTTGCCATTCCTGAATCTAGTCTATCACATAGAAGCTTTGGGATCTACTTCTAGTCATGAGATGACTCAACAATGTTTTTTGTTTTGGTTTGTGTTTGGTATGATAGAACAAATCCTGATTTCTTGATTTTCTCCCTTCCCCATGAGATGCCAAGACAACATGTCATCTGAAAGAAGAAACAATTATTGTTTTAGTCTTGTCTTCCTTCACACTTACAGGTAGCATCATGAAACCTTGAGACTGGCCAGGAAGGGTTGCAAAGGGCTATCCTTTCTCCACCTCATCCATTAAGGGGCCCATGAGTACATGTCAACTAAAATATATCTCCTACCTAGGATATTTTGAGTCTTTGATTATCTTGTAAGATTTGGACTACCTCTTTTTGTTTGTTTGTTCTTTCTGAATATTAAGCAAAAAAGTAACTATCATGCATTATTAAAAGGAATGTAGAGATATAAAATGATTATCCACAGTCTACATGGTGTCCCTTGTTGGAGAACATGTTTTAAGTTTGTTTAATAGTGTGGGAAAGTTTGAACTGGGCAATAGGGATCAAAGGGAGAGAGTGTGCAACTAGAAAACTACCCTGGAAATTTTCAAGGACTTTAAGTATTGTGCATTGCTAACTTACAGCCACATGTTGTTGTTGTTGCAAAGGAAGGATTGTATTCGGAAGGTAAAAATAATCTGGGAAGAAAAACAAAACAAAACAAAACATAAAAAACAATGCTCACAGTTTACACTCATTTCCCAGTGTTCCTTTTCTGGATGTAGCTGATTCTGTCCATCATTGATCAATTGGAATTGGATTAGCTGTTCTCTATGTTGAAGATATCCACTTCCATCAGAATACATCCTCATACAATATTGTTGTTGAAGTGTATAATGATCCCCTAGTTCTGCTCATTTCATTCAGCATCAGTTGATGTAAGTCTCTCCAAGCGTCTTTGTATTCATCTTGTTGGTCATTTCTTACATAACAATAATATTCCATAACATTCATATACCATAATTTACCCAACCATTCTCCAATTGATGGGCATCCATTCATTTTCCAGTTTCTAGCCACTATGAAAAGGGCTGCCACAAACATTTTGGCACATACAGGTCCCTTTCCCTTCTTTAGTATTTCCTTGGGATATAAGCCCAGTAGTAGCACTTCTGGATCAAAGGGTATGCAGAGTTTGGTAACTTTTTGGGCATAATTCCAGATTGCTCTCCAGAATGGTTGGATTCTTTCACAACTCCACCAACAATGTCAGTTTTCCCACAGCCCCTCCAACATTCATTGTTATTTGTTCCTGTCATCTTAGCCAATCTGACAGGTGTGTAATGATATCTCAGAGTTGTCTTAATTTGCATTTCTCTGATCAATAGTGATTTGGAACACTCTTTCAAAAGAGTGGAAATAGTTTTAATTTCATCATCTGAAAATTGTCTGTTCATATTCTTTGACCATTTATCAATTGGAGAATGGCTTGATTTCTTACAAATTAGAGTCAATTCTCTGTATATTTTGGAGATGAGGCCTTTATCAGAACCTTTAACTGTAAAAATGTTTTCCCAATTTGTTACTTCCTTTCTAATCTTGTTTGCATTAGTTTTGTTTATGCAGAAACTTTTTAATTTGGTGTAATCAAAATTTTCTATTTTGTGATCAATAATGGTCTCTAGTGCTCCCTTGGACACAAACTCCTTCCTTCTCTACAAGTCCGAGAGGTAAACTATCCCATGTTCCTCTAATTTATTTATGATTTCGTTCTTTATGCCTAAATCTTGGACCCATTTTGATCTAATCTTAGTATGTGGTGTTAAATGTGGGTCCATGCCTAGTTTCTGCCATACTAATTTCCAGTTTTCCCAGCAGTTTTTGTCAAATAATGAATTCTTATCCCAAAATTTGGGATCTTTGGGTTTGTCAAACACTAGATTGCTATTTTTATTCACTATCTTGCCCTGTGAACCTAACCTATGCCACTGATCAGCTAGTCTATTTCTTAGCCAATCCCAAATGGTTTTGGTGACTGTTGCTTTATAATATAGTTCTAGATCAGGTATAGCTAGACCACCTTCATTTAATTTTTTTTTCATTACTTCCCTTGAAATTCTCGACCTTTTGTTGTTCCATATGAATTTTGTTGTTATTTTTTCTAGGTCATTAAAATAGTTTCTTGGGAGTCTGATTGGTATAGCACTAAATAAATAGATTAGTTTGGGGAGTATTGTCATCTTTATTATATTTGCTTGGCCTATCCACGAGCACTGGATGTCTTTCCAATTATTTAAATCTGACTTTATTTTTGTGGCAAGTGTTTCGTAATTTTGCTCATATAATTCCTGACTTTTCTTTGGTAGATGGATTCCCAAATATTTTATACTCTCAACATTTTTTGGAATGGAATTTCTCTTTGTATCTCTTGCTGTTGCATTTTGTTGGTGATGTATAAAAATGCTGAGGATTTATGTGGATTTATTTTGTATCCTGCAACTTTGCTAAAGTTGTGAATTATTTCTAATAACTTTTTATTAGAATCTCTGGGGTTTTCTAAGTATACCATCATGTCATCTGCAAAGAGTGACAGTTTGATTTCCTTTTTACCTTTAATCTCTTTCTCCACTCTTATTGCCGAGGCTAACATTTCTAATACAATATTGAATAGTAATGGTGATAGTGGGCAACCTTGCTCTGTAACTGACTCTGCCAGTTTCCATGATGGAGCAGGTACTTTTCTTTCCAATCCCTACAACTTTTTATATTTTTTTTCAGCATTTGTTGTCTTTCTTCATTAGAATATAGGTTCCTCAAAATAGAGAAAGAGAAGATTAATGAATTGGGCCTGCAACTTAAAAAGCTAGAAAAAGACCAAATTAAAAATCCCCAACCAAAAATCAAACTTGAAATACTAAAATTAAAAGGAGAAATCAATGATATTGAAAGTAAAAAAACCTATTGAATTAATAAATAAAACCAAGAGTTGGTTTGATGAAAAAGCTAATAAAATAGATAAACCTTTGGTAAATCTGATCAGAAAAAGGAAAGAGGAAAATCAAATTGTTAGTCTTACAAATGAAAAGGGGGATCTTTCCACCAATGAAGAGGAAATTAGAGAAATAATAAAAAGTTACTTTGCCCAACTTTTTGCCAATAAATTTGATAACTTTAGTGAAATGGATGACTTCCTCCAAAAATATAGGCTTTATAGATTAACAGAGGAGGAGATAAATTGCTTAAATAGTCCCATTTCAGAAAAAGAAATAGAACGAGCTATTTATCAACTCCCCAGGAAAAAATCCCCAGGACCAGATGGATTTACATGTGAATTCTACCAAACATTTAAAGAACAACTAGCCCCAATGTTATATAAACTTTTTGAAAAAATAGGGGATGAAGGAATCCTGCCAAACTCCTTTTATGACACAGACATGGTACTGATACCTAAACCAGGTCGATCGAGCAGATACTTACCTATATTGGTAGAGACGTTTCCTTAATGGGAATTGTCTATATCAATGAAATCTCATGTATGGTCCCTCCCAAAAATGAAATTATAGTTTTAAGTACAAACATGGGGCTCTATGTAGTGTATATATAGTAATAGGTAGTGGGGGAGAGGAAAATATACATTCTTTCAAAATGCCATCAAATTCCAATTTTGTTTCAACTAGAGGACTTGTCCCTTTTCCACTTACCTTTTTTCCCCCCTTAAGATATGTGTGTATCTAGGTAAGATATTTAGGGTTTGTTTACATTTAACTTGCAAGCATCATGAAGAAGTATCTCTGGAATGCCCTTTCTTCCCTAGAGTATATCATGATTTTCACCTTCCAGCTGGAAAGGGTTTTTTGTTGTTGTTTTCAATTGTTCTTCACTCATGTCCTATTCTTCATGATCCTTTTAGGGTTTTCTTGGCAGAGATCCTGAAGTGAATTGCTTTTCTTTCTCCAGATCATTGTACAAATGAGGACACTGAGGCAAATAAATCAAGGCTGGTTAAATATCTGGGGCCAAATTTGAACTTAGGAAAATGAGTTGTCTAACTCCTATCCAAAGGGTTAGAGAAGATTCCAGATTAAGTAATTTGATTTATTTCAACTAACATTAAATGGCCTGTTCTTTTTAGATCATTAGAATAGGTATTGGAAGAGATAAATTAAGACCTGGCCCTTGGCCTCATGGAAGTTACACTTTAGAAGGGGAAAAATATCTATCTCTATCTATATAGATATATACACACACACATACATACATACAGATAATTGCATTTCACAACATTATATGATAAATGCATCAGAGAAATAATTGTTATTATTCATTCTTTATTTTTGAAGTGAACCAATGACATCATGAGGATGATGATTCATGCATGAATTGGATTTAAATGAATTGCACAAAATCATCAGCATCACTCTTTTCCAGAGTGATCACAGTTCAGTGGCAGGACAAAAGGCAAGATGACTGGGGATGATTAGAGATGCAGTGAATGATCTTGGTGACTTTGATGTCTAACCAAGCTCTAAGTGCTCTACTGCACCTCTTTCAGTCACCTTCATGGCTATTGGAACAAATTGTTCTCATCTGCTCTTTTTCCTGGGCTAAATCTTTACCTCCTTGGATAATAGTAGGACTCATCCCAGAGTTGGATAGAAGAGAGCGCTCAGGGAACTAACCTAGTTGGGGGAGGCCATTGAAAATCCAAAGGCTGGGGTGGCTTTTTTATTGGGGAGTTTTTGCTTGAGTCTTAAAGAACTTGATGCTATAGCCCAGGAAAGAAGGAAGTTGATGAAGGTGAAACTATAGCCAAGGAATATAGCAATTCCAGGGGTCATGAAACCTACAGACAAATACTGGAGGCCTGCCTAGCCAACCAGAGATGCTGCCCTCAGTGAGGAGAAGAATGATAGCATTTCAAAAAGGAATGATGAAAGTTTGGCAGCATATTATTCTCCTACAAGTGGGGTTCTTCATATTCAATCTATGTACCTGCTTATAACCCAAGAAACAGTCATTAGTGATAAGATAGCTGAAACCTAGAAAAGTTCCAGCTTTCATCTCCCTATTTCAAGTCTTTTCTCACTCTGATCTATCCAAAATGCTTTTCCTTTAATAAAAAACTGACTATGTGACTTCTCTACTTAGTCAACTTTAGTGACTCCCTATTTCCTCTAAGAAAAAGTATAAATTTCTCTGCTTAGCTCTTAAAATCCTTTACAAGCTGGCTGCAATCTATCTTTCCAGCTTCATTGAACATTACTACCCTAACACCCTTTAATGTGGACAATTCTGGTCTTCTCTCTGCTCTTCACATACAACCCTTCATCTTCTAACTCAGTTCTTTATCTTTAATACCCACCACCCCACCTCATCTAAAATTCCATCCTTGGGATTTACTATTTCCTCACCATTACCTTATCTTTCAAGTTATGGCTTAAACAACACTTTTTATATGTAATATTTACTGATTTTCTCAACTGCTAATATCATCTTTGTCTAATTAGTTTATATTTAACTAATTTGTATTTTTTAAAAAATTATCCCCTCTCTACTTGTATATGCATTTGTCTTTCTCATTGAATGTAAACTCTTTTCTGGAGGGATTCTTTCATTTGTAATGCCCCCTTGGGCACTTGCTCTACGTATACTTAGCTTGCTGAGTCCCCAGAGTGGTGGCTTTTCCTATTTCCAGGAATTTAGGGTAACCCTGTGGGTGACTGTTGTCCCTAAAGCTATTTTACAAGTCCCAAGTGGTAACAATTCTAACAATTGTCAGAAGTCTAAGTTCTTTAGAAAAGACCTTTATTCAAATGGTACAGTAAGAATAGTAGTTACAAACTATCATTTATGCCCAGACACAGACACACACACACACACACACACACACACACACACACACACCCCACCACCACCACCAACAACAACAACAACAACAACAACAACAACACCAGAGATACACTCTTGTACAAATATACTCAAAGTCAAAGAGTAGGAGGAAGAGTGGAAATGAACTTATAGTTCAATGATAGTAATCTGTATAGAGAGCACACATGGCTAGAACAACTCACACCTCTAGAACTTAAGGACCTTAATTTAACTCTGTAGTATCCCCAAAACATTTGAGTTGTTCAGAGTTCTCAGAGTTCAGTGTCTTCACTGGGTCCATGGTTCATCTGGACTTGCTCCTCCTCGAGGGCAGAGTCTCAGATGAATGAGCCATACTGGATTGAGTCAAGCAGGTGACTTGTGGCTATGCTGGATTCTCTCAGATTTTACTGCTGCTGGACTAGACAAAACAGGTCATGGAAAGATGGGCAGCTATTGTCAGACAGGGCTGGGAAGGTGATGATTTCACTGGATAGTGGCTGCCAGAAAAGGCCTGTAGGTATCTCTACTTCTGAACAGTGGCTGGACAGTGGCTGCCTTATAGGGTCAAGCAAACTTCTCTGCCATTAGATTCTTCCCAGAGCATGGAATCTCTATTTTATTAGACACATTATCTGGCGGTCTCTTGGTTCACTCTTCAATGAGAAAGTACAGTTTTTTCCTACTTTCTATGCTCTCTTAAGCTGGAATATCTGTACTCTTTTTTAGCTAAAGTGCTACAAAGTTCTTTCAGCTGGAACAATGATTCTTAGCTGAGAATTGTCAGAGATTTCTTCCCTTTGACTCACTGAGATTTGGTTATTTTTCATCTCCAGGCAGGAGATGAGATAGAGCATGTTTCTCTTTCCAACAAATGCTTCCTGATTTAAAAATCCCCTTTCCTTAGTAAGAAATTCCATATTGTCTAAGATCATTAATTTTATTTCGTCCATTTTGACCTCCCTATGAACAAAGCTATGAATAAACTCCATGCCCTAGAGGTCTTGATGATTTCTTCATATCCAGTTGAGGATTTTAAACCTCTTACTCTTTTTATTGTGGGAATAGCTATTTTGAATCTATAGACTTTCCTCTTTACATTTTGGTGTTTCTCACTTTTAACTTCTGCAGAACTTCACAGTTTTGCTCATCTCACTGTATCCCCTCATCTTATACATCCTTATATTTGAATTTCCAGTGACTAGTACTGTGCTCAATACACTGCAGTTGCTTAATAAATACTTATTGATTGATTAATAATCATGTGTTGGGAGAAAACTCAAGAGATTATATTACCTACAGAGGTACTGAGATCTTTATATGATGGCAGATCCCTCATAGTTACATAAGCCAAACAGCAAGTAGAAAGTTTGTTGTGTTGCACTTCTTTCCTGACCTATAGGGATCAAGTCCATAAAGAACTAAATAAACTATACATCTCCTGGACTAAAATGTTAGGAGTCTTTATGCTGTCTGGAAGCTTTGGGGTCTGAGAGAAGCTGTGGATATGCAGATGCTAGACAGATATTTTATTACATAGAATTCATTGTTTTTATTACTGTTATACTAAGTATATATTAACACAGGTTCTAAGCATACTTGGATCAAATCCATAATAATCCATATCTGAGTTGATAGAAGAAATGAAACTGAGGGATAGTAAGTCATCTATTCCAGAAAAAAATATACTCTCACTATAGTTATCCTATCATAAGGACTTTTTCATTACTTTTGTCCAACAGGGTTTATGAATGTAACTGTTAGGGTAAAGAAAAGTCTTCAGCTTTGAAGAGTTTTTTATGGAGCAAGAACAGAGTAATGGCTACCAGCGTCATCTTGAAGTAAAAGAATGGGCTAGAGATGTATAACCTATAGAACAGAAGACCTGGGAATAGGGAATGAGAGCTGTCTTCAGTGTATGAAAGACTAGCCTATGAAAGAGGAATTTGTGTGATCCTAGAGGATAGAACACAGAACAGTCTAGGGAAATACTGTCAGTACAAGAATGCATTGCAAAGATGTATACAAATCATTCTTAGATAATCCATTGTTTAATATTATCCATACCTTTATTGTTCTTGATTAATGGAGATCACAATCAAAAGCTGTAAAGGTACAAAGATAAGAATATTTCACTTGCAATCCAGTTTTCTTGTTGTATACAGGTAAAAAATCACCAGAGTTGTCTCATTCAACTCAAGGACATTTGGGGGCAAAAAAGGGGGGAGGGAGATGAGATTTTTTTAGATATCATTAATGAAATCAGACATCACCAGGTATCTTTTCTTTTTTCGATCTGGGATGCTTTTTGGAGACAGGAGGGGGAATGGGTTTTGAAAATAATTTTGCGCCTTTCATATGATGGGATCAAGAAAACAATGTTACAAGTTATTAGTGAAAAATATAGGAAAAATTAGATTTTGTAGGCTGAATTGTTGGGATTTGCTGAATTTCCGTGTTGTTAATCGATGGTTGTTTTGCCTTCAGATTTGTTTCTTAAATTTAAATTACCAGAATTTATGCTGAAAAATATTGGTCAAATTAGATTTGGGGTTCAGATGTTATACCATATGTAGATGATTAAAGGTTTCGAAGGGTCTATAGAGGAGTCCCCTAGATCACTTGAACTCAATCTCTGCTCTTTCTATCTTACAACACTGGGACATAATATCCTGACTTTTATTCAAATGCATCTCTTTTTTTCCATTAGCAAGACTTGGTTCCTGCTTTAGTAATTTTAAGCATTGTAGTTAAGCCGATCCATTCCATAGCTCCCAAGTGCTGGGAACATTTCAAAAAACAAAAACAAAAATAAAAACTTAGCCCAAACTCTCTGTAAAAATCTTGACCCCCTGGAGTAATTCTATCCCTTCTTCCTCCACAGGCACCAAGAAGGGGCTTCAGGATTTCAAGTATAAATGGCTCAAACTACAGTAGTTTCATTCCAACTTTGATTTTGAAGCAAATTTCCTTTTCTGAAGTGAAAAGCAGGTGGAAACCCACACAAACCTAAATCAAACAAAGATTTGGACAACCTCTAATGGATTAAGCTTCAGCAAGTCACGTATCTTTCAGTAGTGACTCAATCCTTCCTTGTTACCCCAACTAGAACCATGTTCTTTCCCCAGCTTCCACCCACCCAACTACCACCTGCAGCCCTCCAATTTCAAGGATAGTTTCTGCCAAACAAGCTCATTGTTGTTTTGCTTTTCCAGAAGAATGAATGTATTTAATTTAGCTCTATTGTTTGTGTTCTCCTTCTCTCCCTTCTTCTCTCTCTCTCTCTCTCTCTCTCTCTCTCTCTCTCTCTCTCTCTCTCTCTCTCTCTCTCTCTCTCTCTCTCTCTCTCTCTCTCTCTCTCCCTCTCCCCCCCCCCGTGTTTCTCTCCACAAAGGGGTGGAATTAGAAGTAATTGGGAGACCCCAGATCAATTGACTTCCTTTCCACATAAGCCAATTGCTAAATCAAAGAAGATAAAAGAAGGATGACAAAGAAAAAGGTGTTAAAGTTTTAAAAGAACAGTTTAAAGGGGGAAGGCATTTTTGTTACTTCTTTAGAATATTTCTGACTTTTCAAAGAGCATGCCTGGGTACCTTTTAATTGCATCAATTTTGATCTTAAAACTCCTTCACACCTTGTGAAGGAATGAAAAAGAATAAGCTCTTTTTTATACTTCCTTTAGGTCTTAATACCTTCTCTCTAATACTCATACCCATATCTCTATGACATTAGCAGCTGAGCTGGAGAAAATCAATTGAATCCAATCAATCTCTCACTATCCTCTCACTACATATTATTTCAACAACATCTTTTCTATGTAAAAAGCACTAATTTTGGAGTCACAGGATTTGACCTCAAAGTTGTTATCTAGTGACCTTTGAGGCTCCATTTCCCCATTTGTAAAATAACAGGGGGATGGACTAGATTGCCTCTGAGTATCCCTTAGTTCTAGGTCTTTCATCTATTGTTCCATGCTTCTGGTCACAGAAACTCAATAATTTATTACTCATTGCTCCAAAGAAACCCAGACTTCTAAAAGAAATAATTCTCTGAAGGCCACTCCACAAAGAACCCAAGAAAACTCCAGCTTCCTTCCTACCAGAGCTTCCTGCCCTTGGGGCCTTTTCCCCTTCACTTATAATAGTGTTCTGTCTGTGAAACCTGGGCTGCTGTATTACCCGAGCCCAAACCAGCTTTATCCTTCATGCTCTGTGGGACACTTTCTTTCCAGACATGACCAACTCTATCTGGTTGCCAGCTCTTGCTAGTTCTGACTCAAGCCAGAGAAAAAAGGAAATAAACAGCCTCAGCCTCATTTCAGAAAATGATGCCTAAAGTTCCCTTCTGCACCCTAATCACTGATTAACTGAGAGCTGAGTAATGACAGACAGTTCTGCATCATTGCTTACATTAATCCATGTAGAACAGCAGCTTTATGACCGACATGCCGTGTATCATCTCTCAGCTATTCCATTTATTTCCCTTCAGGGACATCGGCAATTCCACATCCTCCCCCCCTTCATCTCAATGTCCCATTGAGATTTTCCAAGAGAAGGCATCCAACAGAGAGGAACAGTAGAGTAGGTTGTTGGAATATAAAGAACAAGAGCTCTGTTGAACTGAGCTGCTTCTTAGCTGGGTGAAAATGCAGCAGGGTATCTCTCTAGGCCAGTGGTTCCTGGCCTTTTTAAGTATAAGAATCCCCTCTTAGCATTAAGAAGCAACCAAACAAAGCTGTGGATCCTTAAACACCATGGACCAGTATTAGGACACTAGTATCTTTTAATTGAGATAACCCTTAACAACAAAACATGACTGTGATTTCTGCAATGCTTTTGATGAATTTGTATTTCATATCATAACAGCACCAGCATATGCTTGGAAAATAATTACATTTATATATGAGATGTTATTTTTTAATCTTATTTTTAATTTCTCTTTTGTTTTTTATATCCTCTTGCTTTTTGAATGCATTCTTCCTTTAACTAGCAAGCTATCCTTTATGACCATCTTAAAAATAAAAAGGAAATAAAATCAATTTAGAAAAACCAATTAATACATCAACTGAATCTAATAATATATGCAATATTCCACATTTATAGCCTTCTACCTCAAAAAAAAATAAAAGAATAGAAGATGCATTTCTCAATTCTTATCTTAGATCAAGGTGGTTATTATAATCACACATTGTTCAGTTTCTGTTTTACCCTTGTTCTCTTTATATTCTTTATATTATTGTGTATACGTATGTATGTGTGTGTATATGTATATGTGCATGTGTATGTATATATGTATATATATGAAAGAGAGAGGGGGGAGAAGGGAGGGAGACAGAGACAGAGACAAAGAGAGAGGGGAGGGAGGGAAAGAAAGAGAAAAAGAGAAGAGAGCAAAAGAGAGAAGGAAGGAGAGAGAAAGAGGGATGAACATAGAGAGAGGGGAGAGGGAGAGGGGGAAGAGAGAGAGAAAGAGAAAAAGAAGAAGAAAGAGAGAGGGGAAGGGAAGAAGTGTAATTGTCCTGTTGTCTCTCAATTGTAATCCTTCTCTGGGAGGAGGTTTCTTTTCTCTGTGAATCCTTTTCTCTGTGTGCAGGTTTCTTGGGAGGCTTCTGGAGCCTCCAGCCAGTCTCTTCTTCTTCTTCCTGAATCCTGGCTCTGAATCTCCTCCAGCTCTTGTCCTTCCCCAATTCAGACTGTCTTTCCAGGCCAAATGTTGTCTTCTTTTATCCTCTAAGAGAATGGGCTTGTGAGAACTCCCAGGCGCTTGTGAGAACTCCTTTAACCAATGAACTTGCTCCTCTTAAAGGTTGTGTAAACTCCTTTTCAGAACTCCTTTTAAAGGTGTAAACTCCTTTTCAGAAGTCTAAAGGTGTAAACTCCTAAAGGTGTGTGAACTCTGAGCTAGAGAATTGTTTAGACAACCTAAGTTATCACCTTGTAATCCTAACAAAGGAGGAAGGGAAGGAGGGAAGAGGAGGAGAGGGACAGGGAGAAGGTCAGGGAGAGGAAGAGGGAGAAGAAGAGGGAGAGGGAGAAGGTGTTAGGTGGCTCACTGAATAGAGCACTGGCCTGGAAAACCTGAGCTATAATCTGGCCTCAGATACTTACTAGCTTTGTGATATTGAGCATGTCACTTAACTTCTGCTTGCCTGACAAAAGGATCCACTGGATCATCGGAGAAATGGCAAATGATGACAGCATGTTTGCCAAGAAAACCTCATGGACAGATATAATCCAAGGGGTCATGAAGAATCAGACACAACTGAGTAACAACAGCCCAGTACTGTGCTAGGTGCTTATAGTTATTTTGGAGAAGTATAACAGGTTCCTCCTCTCAAACTAATCCACACACTCAGCAAATGCCAGAAACAAAGTTCAGTCTCCAAGTGTGCTAGAGATTCAATGCATAAGGTAGGTGATTGATTAGAGCAATGGAAGAGGTATAAGCTGAGAGCTATACTTCTAAGGACAAATATGATTTGAGCTAATGCTGGGTAAAGAATTCTAATTAGAAAAAACACAAGGGAGATCTTGAGTGAGATCATAAAAATAAGCATGTTGCATGAAGTTTGGCTGCATTTCAATAAGATGATAAATCTAAGTCACCGTTGGCTCATTTATTATAGCATCATATACATCTCCCCTCCAAAGACTTCTAGTAAAACCATATCAGAAAGTAAGTGTAGTACTCGACAAAACAAACACTGATATATTTCCTGGAAGTTTCATGTATTTATTATTCCCAGGATAACCTAGTTCAGTGCCCTACATAAGGTGAGAACTCAGTTAGTGAATGTTAACTCCCTAGATATCACCCTTATTATTGATAAGTATCTTCCTAACCTCTTTTTGGAAGTAGAAGATTTTCTGGGCCATATAATATTCCAAAGGGAAGCAAATAGTTAAGAAAATAGTGACATCTGTCAACAGAAAATTAAAAAAAGGAAGGAAGCAAAGAGAAGCTGGATAGATTTGAAAACAATGTATAATATTTATTATATAGGTTTTCCTGAAATGAAATTTTATTAATTAAATCCTATCATGTTCTGCTGTGTACATGGCAACTTTTTTTTTCTTTTCTAATTTTGTATTACATTTAAAATAAATATTAAAAACTGAAAAAGAAAAATAATGACATTTGGATTATAGGTGAGTATTTTATTATGAAATGACTCCTACTTAGAATGAGACAGTTCTTAAAAGCTAGTCTACTATCTCCCTCTCCATTTAAGAAAAAAGCAAACCAAGAAAAATAGAATAACTTGCCACTAAATTTGTGGTAAAGACAAGGACAGAACCCATCTTGATTTCAGAAGGAGGTTGTAGAATCTAGGGTAGTGGAGAAGGCTTCTCTTAAGAGTCAATAAATCTGGAGCCAAGATGGCGGAGAAGAAACACATGACTCAGTGAACGTCCTCACTCCCTCACAACCAATTAGATAAATTAAGTCTCAAAATTAGCTCAGGACTGATAGATACCACAAGGACTGGAAGCACGACTTACCAGCTGAAGAGAATCTGGAGTTTCAACAGGAAAGGTCAGTTCTCAGGGGAGGAATAAGAAAGACCAGCACAGACGGTGGGGTAGGGGCACACTGCGCCCATTGCGCTGGGAGGGGCTCTGGGATCAGAGAAGCCACTGAGGTAAAGGAATCTGGCACAGGCTGTTAGCTCTTCTCTGCTAATTATTTGGCAGTTCAGAAGAGAAAGCCAAAATATTTTAAAACTCAGATTAGATTTCCCCCCTCCCCCACCCTGGGGGTGACTCGGCAGACGGCACCAGGGGGTGTGGCCTCAGCTACCTCCTGAGAATAGTTAAGAGACTGACAAGTGGGTGGATACGACCCAAGGCAACACACACTGCCTAGCTTAGCTGGAGGGAGTGGAACTCAGCTCCAGGAAGTCCCAGAGAAGCGGAACCTTTGAACTAGGGACCGCGGTTTCTGGCAGACACTTCCAGTTTGAGCACAGGGGCTTCTCACGTCACCTGCTGCAAACATCCACTCCCCACCCGGACACATAGCCTGGGCTTCTTGCTGTCTTCACTATTCTACGCCCTCGAAGCACAGTAGTGCTAATCACCTCTGAGGCGCTTCCAGGGAGGGGGTGGGGAACTCTCTCCCAGAGCTCTATCTTAGCGCGGGCGCAGGGGCCGCTGCATCCATCCGGTCTGGGAGGAAGCTGGTAAAGAAGTAAATAATTTCCTACCCCAGGGACAGACCCCAAAACATTTTTTAAGTATGAGCAAAAAAGCTAGAAAAACTATAGATTCCTTCTATACAGAGAAAGAGCGGGTATCCAACCCCGAGGAAGTTAACAGCAAAGATTCAGAAGATAACAACCTAAAGGGGAACGATTCCTGCCCCCCATCACATAACTCTCTCCTAGAAGAAGCTTTTAAGAAATTGAGGGAGATCGAAGAAAAATGGGGCAAGGAAAGGGAAGTTATGATAGAGAATAACAACGTCCTGAAATTGGAGTTGGAAAAAATAAAGAATTCACAGGAGATGCAGGGAAACAAAATTAGTGAATTAGAAAAGGTTAAAAAAACACAGGAAAGTAGGATTTCTGAATTGGAAAAGATAAAAAAGTCTCAAGAAAATAGAATTTCTGAATTGGAAAAAGAAAATAATTCTCAAAAAAAAAAATTAGGGAAATGGAAAAAAATTCAATAGAGCAAAATAATTCATTTAAAAACGAAATTGGACATTTACAAAAAGAACTAAAAACTGTGAAAGAAGAAAATAACTCCTTAAAAGTCAGGATGGAACAAATAGAAATGAATGATTCACAGAGAACCCAAGAATCAGTCAAACAAAACAAAAAAAATGAGAAGCTGGAGAACAACGTCAAATACTTACTGGGAAAATCTATAGACCTGGAAAATAGATCTAGGAGAGATAATCTGCGGATTATTGGACTTCCAGAAAACTATGACCAAAAAAAGAGCCTAGATTCTATTTTACAGGAAATTATCAAAGAGAACTGTCCAGAGATAATAGAAACAGAAGGGAAAGTAGATGTGGAAAGAATTCATCGAACTCCTTCTGAAATAGACCCTAAAAAAAGAACACCACGGAATATTGTGGCTAAGCTGCAGAATTACCACACAAAGGAGAAAATCCTGCAAGCAGCTAGAAAAAAACAATTTAAATACCAAGGTGCCACAATAAGGGTCACCCAAGATCTGGCTGCCTCCACATTAAAAGATAGAAGGGCCTGGAACCTGATATTCCGTAAGGCAAAAGATCAAGGACTGCAACCAAGAATGAACTACCCAGCTAAGTTTAGCATCTTTTTCCACGGAAGAAGATGGTCATTCAATGAAACAGAGGAATTCTATATGTTTCTAAGAAAAAAACCAGACTTAAACAAAAAATTTGATCTACATCCACAAGACTGAAGAGAAACAGAAAAAGGTACACAGAACCCTTGAGAACTGTAACTCTGTTGTGGGTATATAAAAAATACTCAAGGATAATTTGATTTTACTGATATAAAAGAAAAAAAGGGGGGTGTAGTAAAGGGAAGGAGGTCGGTTCAGAAAAAGGGGAAGAAGTGATAAAAAGAGGGAAACTACATCCCAGGAAGAGACATAGAAAATACACCATATCTGAGGGAACTTAGTGAGGGGGAGAATCATTGTGTGAATCTTACTCTCATCAGAAGAGGCTCAAAGAGTAAATAATTAACATATTTGTTTTTCAGAGAATTTTCTCTCACCTCATTAAAAGGGGGGAGAGGAAAAGGGAAAAGGAAAAGGGGAATAAGTGAAGGGACTTGGAGGGAGGGGGGAGGGATCCTAAAAAAAAAAAAAAAAAAAAAAAAAAAAAAAAAAAGAGGGAGGGTTGCGCGTCACAAGGGGGGTCTGTAAATTAAATATCGGGGAGGGGGATCAGGGGGGTCAAGGGAAAAAAGCATAATCTGGGGATAATACGATGGCAGGAAATACAGAATTAGTAATTTTAACTGTAAATGTAAATGGGATGAACGATCCCATCAAACGGAGACGGATAGTACAAAAAGCAGAACCCTACAATATGTTGCCTACAGGAAACACACTTAAAGCAGGGAGATACATACAGAGTAAAGGTAAAAGGTTGGAACAGAGCCTATTATGCTTCAGGTAAAGCCAAAAAAGCAGGGGTAGCTATCCTTATCTCAGATCAAGCAAAAGCAGAAGTAGATCTCGTTAAAAAAGATAAGGAAGGAAACTATATCCTGCTGAAAGGTAGCATAAATAATGAAGCCATATCAATACTAAACATATATGCACCAAGTGGTATAGCATCTAACTTTCTAAAGGAAAAGTTAAGAGAACTGCAAGAAGAAATAGACAGTAAAACTATAATAGTGGGAGATCTCAACCTTGCACTCTCAGATTTAGACAAATCAAACCACAAAACAAACAAGAAAGAAATTAAAAAAGTAAATAGAACATTAGAAAAACTAGGTATGATAGACCTTTGGAGAAAACTGAATGGCAATAGGAAGGAATATACTTTCTTCTCAGCAGTTCATGGATCCTATACAAAAATTGACCATATACTAGGACATAAAGATCTCAAAATTAAATGTAGGAAGGCAGAAATAATAAATGCCTTCTTCTCAGATCACAATGCAATAAAAGCTACATTCAGTAAAAAGTTAGGGGTAAATAGACCAAAAAGTAATTGGAAACTGAATAATCTCATCTTAAAGAATGACTGGGTGAAAGAGCAAATTATAGAAACAATTAACAATTTCACCCAAGATAATGATAATGATGAGACATCATATCAAAATCTTTGGGATGCAGCTAAAGCGGTAATAAGGGGAAATTTTATATCTTTAGAGGCTTATTTGAAGAAAATTGAGAAAGAGAAGATTAACGAATTGGGCTTACAACTTAAAAGGCTAGAAAAAGACCAAATTATAAACCCCCAACCAAAAATTAAACTCGAAATACAAAAATTAAAAGGAGAAATCAATAAAATTGAAAGTAAAAAAACTATTGAATTAATAAATAAAACCAAGAGTTGGTTTTATGAAAAAGCCAATAAAATAGATAAACCTTTGGTAAATTTGATCAAAAAAAAGAAAGAGGAAAATCAAATTGATAGTCTTACAAATGAAAAGGGGGATCTTTCCACCAATGAAGAGGAAATTAGAGAAATAATAAGGAGTTACTTTGCCCAACTTTATGCCAATAAATTTGATAACTTAAGTGAAATGGATGACTTCCTCCAAAAATATAGGCTCCCTAGATTAACAGAAGAGGAGATAAATTGCTTAAATAGTCCCATTTCAGAAAAAGAAATAGAACAAGCTATTGATCAACTCCCCAGGAAAAAATCCCCAGGGCCAGATGGATTCACATGTGAATTCTACCAAACATTTAAAGAACAATTAGCCCCAATGTTATATAAATTATTTGAAAAAATAGGGGATGAAGGAGTCCTACCAAATTCCTTTTATGACACAGACATGGTACTGATACCTAAACCTGGTAGATCGAAAACTGAGAAAGAAAATTATAGACCAATCTCCTTAATGAATATTGATGCTAAAATCTTAAATAAGATATTAGCAAAAAGACTTCAGAAAATCATCTCCAAGATAATACACTATGATCAAGTAGGATTTATTCCAGGAATGCAGGGCTGGTTTAATATTAGGAAAACTATTAATATAATTGACCATATTAATAATCAAATTAATAAGAACCATATGATCATCTCAATAGATGCAGAAAAAGCATTTGACAAAATCCAACATCCATTCCTACTAAAAACTCTTGAGAGTATAGGAATAAATGGATTATTCCTTAGAATAATCAGGAGTATATATTTAAGACCGTCAGTAAGCATAATATGCAATAGAAATAAACTGCAACCTTTCCCAGTAAGATCAGGAGTGAAACAAGGTTGCCCACTATCACCATTACTATTCAATATAGTACTAGAAACGCTAGCCTCGGCAATAAGAGCCGAGAAAGAGATTCAAGGAATTAGAGTAGGAAATGAGGAAATTAAACTATCACTTTTTGCAGATGACATGATGGTATACTTAGAGAACCCCAAAGACTCTGCTAAAAAGCTACTAGAAATAATTCAAAATTTCAGCAAAGTGGCAGGATACAAAATAAATCCACATAAATCCTCGGCATTTTTATATATCACTAACAAAATGCAACAGCAAGAGATACAAAGAGAAATTCCATTCCAAACAAATGTTGATAGTATAAAATATTTGGGAATCCATCTACCAAAGAAAAGTCAGGAATTATATGAGAAAAATTACAAAACACTTGCCACAAAAATAAAATCAGATTTAAATAATTGGAAAGACATTCAGTGCTCTTGGATAGGCCGAGCGAATATAATAAAGATGACAATACTCCCCAAACTAATCTATTTATTTAGTGCTATACCAATCAGACTCCCAAGAAACTATTTTAATGACCTAGAAAAAATAACAACAAAATTCATATGGAAGAATAAAAGGTCAAGAATTGCAAGGGAACTAATGAAAAAAAACTCAGAGGAAGGTGGTCTAAGTGTACCTGATCTAAAGCTATATTATATAGCAGCAGTCACCAAAACCATTTGGTATTGGCTAAGAAATAGACCGGTAGATCAGTGGAACAGATTAGATACAAAGGACAAAAAAGGGTACATCTATAGCAATCTAATCTTTGACAAACCCAAAGATTCCAACATTAGGGATAAAAATTCATTATTCGGAAAAAACTGTTGGGAAAACTGGAAATTAGTATGGCAGAAATTAGATATGGATCCACACTTAACACCATATACCAAGATAAGATCAAAATGGGTCCATGATTTAGGCATAAAGAGGGAGATAATAAATAGATTAGAGGAACAGAGGATAATCTACCTCTCAGACTTGTGGAGGAGGAAGGAATTTATGACCAGAGGAGAACTAGAGATCATTATTGATCACAAAATAGAAGATTTTGATTACATCAAACTAAAAAGTTTCTGTACAAATAATACTAATGCAAACAAGATTAGAAGGGAAGTAACAAATTGGGAAAATATTTTTAAAAACAAAGGTTCTGACAAAGGTCTCATTTCCAAAATATATAGAGAACTGACCATAATTTATAAGAAACCAAACCATTCTCCAATTGATAAATGGGCAAAGGATATGAACAGACAATTCTCAGAGGAAGAAATTGAAACTATATCCACTCACATGAAAGAGTGTTCCAAATCACTACTGATCAGAGAAATGCAAATTAAGACCACTCTGAGATACCACTACACACCTGTCAGATTGGCTAAGATGACAGGAACAAATAATGACAAATGTTGGAGGGGATGTGGGGAAATTGGGACACTAATACATTGCTGGTGGAGTTGTGAAAGAATCCAGCCATTCTGGAGAGCAATCTGGAATTATGCCCAAAAAGTTATCAAACTGTGCATACCCTTTGACCCAGCAGCGCTACTACTGGGATTATATCCCAAAGAAATACTAAAGAGCGGAAAGAGACATATATGTGCCAAAATGTTTGTGGCAGCTCTTTTTGTTGTAGCTAGAAACTGGAAGATGAATGGATGTCCATCAGTTGGAGAATGGTTGGGTAAATTGTGGTATATGAAAGTTATGGAATATTATTGCTCAGTAAGAAATGACCAGCAGGAGGAATACAGAGAGGGTTGGAGAGACTTAAATCAACTGATGCTGAGTGAAATGAGCAGAACCAGAAGATCACTCTACACTGCAACAACAATACTGTATGAGGATGTATTCTGATGGAAGTGGAAATCTTCAACATAAAGAAGATCCAACTCACTTCCAGTTGATCAATGATGGACAGAGGTAGATACACCCAGAGAAGAAACACTGGGAGGGGAATGTAAATTGTTAGCACTAATATCTGTCTGCCCAGGTTGCATGTACCTTCGGATTCTAATGTTTATTGTGCAACAAGAAAATGATATTCACACACATGTATTGTACTTAGACTATATTGTAACACATGTAAAATGTATGGTATTGCCTGTCGTCGGGGGGAGGGAATAAGGGAGGGGGGGTAATTTGGAAAAATGAATACAAGGGATAATATTATAAAATATATATATATATATAATAAAAAAAAAAAAAAGAGTCAATAAATCTGAATTTTAGTCCCGAATTCTGCCACTATCACTATCTGGCTTCACGGAAATGATTTCATCTATGTGGACTTCATTTACCTCATCTGCAAAATGAGAAAATTTGACTCAGTGATCCCTGTGATCCTTTCTCTTTTGATGTTTTATGATTCTTATTCTTTGAATTCTCTTCCAGGTAAAGTTCAGAGAAATCTATGAAAATTGGAATGAAGCAACAAATCCCAATAGGGAAAAATAGTTCTTAAGAAGCTGATATAAATTATAAAATTATAAAAATTGATGGGGCAGTTAGGTGAATATGAGGGATAGATCATTGACCTTAAGTCAGGAGGACCTGAGTTCAAATCCAAACTCAGACAATTAATGCTTACTAGTTGTATTACCTGAAACAAGTCACTTAACCCCAATTGCTTTGCCAAAAAAAAAAAAAAAAAAAAAAAAAAAAAAAGACATTTATGGTCATGCTCATTGAAGAGGGCAAATAAAGTTCCTGAAAAAGTGAATAAAGATTATTAGAATCTATGAACTTTCCCTTTCACCATATCCCCAATTCCAACTCATTCTCTTTAATTCTAATATTTATGAGAAAGGATTTCAAATGCCTCCTTCAGTCAACAACTCCTGCCTAATTCTATCTGATAGATGAAGACAGAACCTCATCTCCCAGGTGTTCATTGGAACAGAGGAGACAGCATAGTTTAATGAGGCAGGGCTACAGACATTCTCAATCCCAAAGATGCAAAGTTGATGCTACGTCCTCAGTGGCTCTTGCCTCAGAAACCCCAGGTGGGCCTGCCTAATGGATTCAAGTGCACAAATTATGCCAAGCTATGACAGTCTCAGAGCAGCTGGATGAGTAAGTAATAAGAAGGAGGGAGATGAACTGGGTAACCCTCATGATGAAAGGGCAACCCACGCTTTACATGTTGCAACAAAATGAAGTTTCATCAGGGAAACAATCATCACTTGGCCTCAGAGCTGTGTTTTATATGCTGTTGTTTTTTAATAGTGACAATAAAACATCGTTGTTGCTTGACTCCCACATAAATGTCTGGCATAAAAGGATTCTCCATATCTTGGATAAAACTGGGGAATAGAGCTTATTGCTGGTAGGCAACTGGTTTGAATTTTGGTCGATTTAGAAATCTGATGCCAAAGTTCCTAGTATTCAGTGTTATACATGCAAACTAGTCAATGTAAATTGACTTTTGCCCTAAATATTTGCCCTAAACACCCCTGGACTCTGACCTCAACTGGAAGCAAATTGTTAAATGCTTGATTAGAAGAGTGTATAGACAGGCAGATATTACTTAATGTGTCAGCCAGATTTACTCCAGTGATGGTTCAGGTCATTAAGAAGAACTAGTTTGACTGACCTTGACTCGGTAAAAGTCAGATTGGTTATTGATAAAAATACAAACAATATAAGTGAAAGGAGACCAAGGAATCAGCACCTTATGCCACAAATAGCAACTGAAGCAATTTCAAATGGTATTGCTGAACTCTATATGGCTTTCCTAATCTTTCTCTGCTTTTATCTGTCTCTTTCTCTATGCCTGTCTCTGTATCTCTGTCTCTATGTGTGTCACTGTTTCTGTCTCTCTCCTCTCCAATTCTCACTTCTTTCCTTCTTCCCTCCGTTTCATCCTTCTCCTCTTCTTCTCTCCTTCCTTATCTTTTTTCCTTCCACTCTCCCTTTCCTTCTCTCCTCTCCACCTCGTTCTTCTCTCTCTTGCTTTCTCTTTCTGTCTCTTTCTCTATTTCAGTTACTATCTCTCTCCCCACTCTTCCCCTTTTCCCTCCCTCCTCCTTTCTTTTTTTCTCTTCATGTGCCATTTCTTCCCTCCCCTGTTTCTCTCCCTTTTCTTTTCTCCCTTCTTTCTCTTCTTCCTTTTCCTTCTCTTCTCTCCCTCTTTCTCCTACACCCTTTTCCCACTTTTTCTCTCTCTCCATCCTTTTTTTCTCCCTCTATTTTTCCTTTCCTGCTCAAAGACATATCATGATACAATAGTTAGTTGATAGAAAATATTTATAAGAAAAAACTGCAATTTTTCTTAATTTTTCATCAGTGATACTATGGTTCATAGGATCTAGGGGTCATGGAGTCTCAGGAAGAGAACTTATGTCAAGGGTTTAAAAAATCTGAAAATTCAAAACATAAGCCAAAAAAATTTCTACTGATAAATCACTTTCTCCTCCTTTTTACCTGCTCATATTCCATGAATATACATAAAGCATAACCAATCACATCTGTTTCCTTAGCACCCATCAGGTGAAATAAAATTAACACTGTGATGGAAACATCATTCATTTTATTTAAATGGCATTTTAGAATCAATGACTCCACCAGAAGATGTCCAAGAGCATCCTTCCTCTCTGTCAATTTCAAAGTGAGGAGGGAGCTGGGTATCATTCTCCTCCGTGTTAAACTTGTAGAGAAAAGCTTTGAAATTGACAAGAAAAGCTCCAACCCAGAAAGGGGCTGCTATGAAAGCTGAGGTGGAAAGGGACTGTGTGCTCACATAGCTCTGAGCTGGTTGTGGGTTTGTGTTTCTGACTTTTTTTTGTTCGTCTACTTCACTGTGACATGAAGAAAAAATATGAGAGATAAAAGTATGTTTGTATTGGAGAGATGGGTTATGAAGTCAGAATTTCAGATGTATCATCAAAGAGAGAGGTTCAGAAGGTATTGTCCTTTTTTTTCAGGAACCTGTGGTTTCCTTGAGTAGTCTAAGGAATCCTTCTATCTACTGGTTAATCTAGCCAATTGTTTGGTAGATTATAATATAATGCCATTTCCAAAAGAAAATTTGGGTGAAATGAGGTGATATTTTTGAAATAAAATATGTGTAACATGGATGCTCTCACCTTATTTTCCCAGGGACAGGCAGGCTACCTCTCCCTGTTAGGATGCTATGGTACTTTCTTTCCTCTTCACCAGCTGGAATCCCCACCTGTTATGCTCTAGTTATTTGTTAGGAGTCAATAATTAGTCCATACAAACATTCACCAACACCATGACACATGAAATCAGAAAACCATATTGAAGTCCCAGCATTGTTATTTATTAACTACAAAATCAACACCTCAGGGCTTACTAGTCCACTTTGTTCTGTGGCAGAAGAGGCTTGAAATTTAGCTCAATTCGTACTAGGGACTTAGTAGAAATTTTGTCCCAGGTCATGCCCAGATGTGACAATGAGCCAAATTTCAATAACTGCTGACAGGGGTTCCAAAAGACACTTTTTGTATCTCAAGGCATTGATGTAGTGATAGCTATGAAACATAGTCTAAAATAAATCTTTTTTTCCCGGTTCCTGTACATTGTTCTTTTAACTTTGTAATTTAAAAAAAATATGGAATAAAACAAGCATTTCCACAACAAAAATTAATTTAAAAAAAGATTGTATTGGAGACTACAATTCACTATTCTTTTCCAAATGTAAAACAAAATTATCAGATAAAATCTTCTTCTTCTTTCTCCTCTTCCTCATCCTCCTCCTCCTCCCTTTCCTTCTTTCAACTTTTTAACACCCAGCATTGATCTCATCAAATGCTAAGAGACAAAGAGCCACCAAATGAAGCCCTCCCCAAATGCCTCTCGCCCTCAAAACTGTTAGAGATTGTTGCATCTATGGCCACTCAAAGGGACAACTAGATGCTTCTATGGATAGTGTTGGGCCTCCAATCAGGAAGAGTGAGTTCAAATCTGCTCTCAGATACTTAGTAGCTGTGTGAGCTATTGTATAAGGCACTGTATACTGAGCTTTATAAGGCAAGTCACTTAAACCTGTTTTCCTAAATTCACTGTAGAAGAAAATTGTAAACCATTCCAGTATCTTTGTGAAGAAAACACCTAGGACAATATTGGCATATGGAAGTATATGGCAACATGACATTCAGGATCACTTGGAATTAGACACAAATGAAGCACTGAACTACCCTAGCTACTCAGAGTTTTCTTCTCAGTTTGTGTTCAGTTGCCCAGAATCACTTTATAGAGTTACTCTAAGTGATTTCCCTTACATATCATCAGTATTTTCACAGAATCAGGTTTCCTATATTCCCCATATAGACATGCTCATATACCAGATCCCCACTGTACATACACTATACACCTGTGTTTTGAACCTTTTCTCAAAGATCTTACTATGAATATACATAGAACCTATTACCCTAGAACAGATTGCTTGCAGCAATGAACAAGTCATGCAGTTTTATATACATATATATCATTTTTTAGATCAGACATCAGCGAATATATGATAACTGTTTTGAGAAACTGGAAAGAATTTGTGTTGAAATGTGTAATCAGATATCAAGAGCACAAGAATTTCAATTATCCAACCCCCAACCAAAAATTAAACTCGAAATACAAAAATTAAAAGGAGAAATCAATAAAATTGAAAGTAAAAAAACTATTGAATTAATAAATAAAACCAAGAGTTGGTTTTATGAAAAAGCCAATAAAATAGATAAACCTTTGGTAAATTTGATCAAAAAAAAGAAAGAGGAAAATCAAATTGATAGTCTTACAAATGAAAAGGGGGATCTTTCCACCAATGAAGAGGAAATTAGAGAAATAATAAGGAGTTACTTTGCCCAACTTTATGCCAATAAATTTGATAACTTAAGTGAAATGGATGACTTCCTCCAAAAATATAGGCTCCCTAGATTAACAGAGGAGGAGATAAATTGCTTAAATAGTCCCATTTCAGAAAAAGAAATAGAACAAGCTATTAATCAACTCCCCAGGAAAAAATCCCCAGGGCCAGATGGATTCACATGTGAATTCTACCAAACATTTAAAGAACAATTAGCCCCAATGTTATATAAATTATTTGAAAAAATAGGGGATGAAGGAGTCCTACCAAATTCCTTTTATGACACAGACATGGTACTGATACCTAAACCTGGTAGATCGAAAACTGAGAAAGAAAATTATAGACCAATCTCCTTAATGAATATTGATGCTAAAATCTTAAATAAGATATTAGCAAAAAGACTTCAGAAAATCATCTCCAAGATAATACACTATGATCAAGTAGGATTTATTCCAGGAATGCAGGGCTGGTTTAATATTAGGAAAACTATTAATATAATTGACCATATTAATAATCAAATTAATAAGAACCATATGATCATCTCAATAGATGCAGAAAAAGCATTTGACAAAATCCAACATCCATTCCTACTAAAAACTCTTGAGAGTATAGGAATAAACGGATTATTCCTTAGAATAATCAGGAGTATATATTTAAGACCGTCAGTAAGCATAATATGCAATAGAAATAAACTGCAACCTTTCCCAGTAAGATCAGGAGTGAAACAAGGTTGCCCACTATCACCATTACTATTCAATATAGTACTAGAAACGCTAGCCTCGGCAATAAGAGCCGAGAAAGAGATTCAAGGAATTAGAGTAGGAAATGAGGAAATTAAACTATCACTTTTTGCAGATGACATGATGGTATACTTAGAGAACCCCAAAGACTCTGCTAAAAAGCTACTAGAAATAATTCAAAATTTCAGCAAAGTGGCAGGATACAAAATAAATCCACATAAATCCTCGGCATTTTTATATATCACTAACAAAATGCAACAGCAAGAGATACAAAGAGAAATTCCATTCCAAACAAATGTTGATAGTATAAAATATTTGGGAATCCATCTACCAAAGAAAAGTCAGGAATTATATGAGAAAAATTACAAAACACTTGCCACAAAAATAAAATCAGATTTAAATAATTGGAAAGACATTCAGTGCTCTTGGATAGGCCGAGCGAATATAATAAAGATGACAATACTCCCCAAACTAATCTATTTATTTAGTGCTATACCAATCAGACTCCCAAGAAACTATTTTAATGACCTAGAAAAAATAACAACAAAATTCATATGGAAGAATAAAAGGTCAAGAATTGCAAGGGAACTAATGAAAAAAAACTCAGAGGAAGGTGGTCTAAGTGTACCTGATCTAAAGCTATATTATATAGCAGCAGTCACCAAAACCATTTGGTATTGGCTACGAAATAGACCGGTAGACCAGTGGAACAGATTAGAT
The DNA here is from genome assembly GCF_048593235.1 of Sminthopsis crassicaudata. Lineage (NCBI taxonomy): Eukaryota > Metazoa > Chordata > Mammalia > Dasyuromorphia > Dasyuridae > Sminthopsis > Sminthopsis crassicaudata. Next base: position 176,840,966 of record NC_133617.1, on the reverse strand, counting down.
ACAAAGGACAAAAAAGGGTACATCTATAGCAATCTAATCTTTGACAAACCCAAAGATTCCAACATTAGGGATAAAAATTCATTATTCGGAAAAAACTGTTGGGAAAACTGGAAATTAGTATGGCAGAAATTAGATATGGATCCACACTTAACACCATATACCAAGATAAGATCAAAATGGGTCCATGATTTAGGCATAAAGAGGGAGATAATAAATAGATTAGAGGAACAGAGGATAATCTACCTCTCAGACTTGTGGAGGAGGAAGGAATTTATGACCAGAGGAGAACTAGAGATCATTATTGATCACAAAATAGAAGATTTTGATTACATCAAACTAAAAAGTTTCTGTACAAATAATACTAATGCAAACAAGATTAGAAGGGAAGTAACAAATTGGGAAAATATTTTTAAAAACAAAGGTTCTGACAAAGGTCTCATTTCCAAAATATATAGAGAACTGACCATAATTTATAAGAAACCAAACCATTCTCCAATTGATAAATGGTCAAAGGATATGAACAGACAATTCTCAGAGGGAGAAATTGAAACTATATCCACTCACATGAAAGAGTGTTCCAAATCACTACTGATCAGAGAAATGCAAATTAAGACCACTCTGAGATACCACTACACACCTGTCAGATTGGCTAAGATGACAGGAACAAATAATGACAAATGTTGGAGGGGATGTGGGGAAATTGGGACACTAATGCATTGCTGGTGGAGTTGTGAAAGAATCCAGCCATTCTGGAGAGCAATCTGGAATTATGCCCAAAAAGTTATCAAACTGTGCATACCCTTTGACCCAGCAGCGCTACTACTGGGATTATATCCCAAAGAAATACTAAAGAGCGGAAAGAGACATATATGTGCCAAAATGTTTGTGGCAGCTCTTTTTGTTGTAGCTAGAAACTGGAAGATGAATGGATGTCCATCAGTTGGAGAATGGTTGGGTAAATTGTGGTATATGAAAGTTATGGAATATTATTGCTCAGTAAGAAATGACCAGCAGGAGGAATACAGAGAGGGTTGGAGAGACTTAAATCAACTGATGCTGAGTGAAATGAGCAGAACCAGAAGATCACTGTATACTTCAACAACGATACTGTATGAGGATGTATTCTGATGGAAGTGGAAATCTTCAACATAAAGAAGATCCAACTCACTTCCAGTTGATCAATGATGGACAGAGGTAGATACACCCAGAGAAGAAACACTGGGAGGGGAATGTAAATTGTTAGCACTAATATCTGTCTGCCCAGGTTGCATATACCTTCGGATTCTAATGTTTATTGTGCAACAAGAAAATGATATTCACACACATGTATTTTACTTAGACTATATTGTAACACATGTAAAATGTATGGTATTGCCTGTCGTCGGGGGGAGGGAATAAGGGAGAGGGGGTAATTTGGAAAAATGAATACAAGGGATAATATTATAAAATATATATATATATATATAATAAAAAAAAATTTAAAAAAAAAAAAAAAAAAAAAAAAGAATTTCAATTATCCACCTAATCCATTTTTTTTTCTCCAGAAGAAAAAGAAACGGATAAGTTATTCAAGGATCCCAAATAACATAAGAATTGCTTTGAGGAAAGCTGGGGTGGGGGAGCAATTTTCCTGTTGGTTTATTTTTAACTATTAATCCTCACCAAGATGAGGTTGCTTTATTTTTAAAATGTTATCTTAGAGTGTTTGGGCAAAATAAAGCTGTAGTCTCTCCTTCAACATATATGCAAAGCATATTTATTGCTGGATTGTAAAAAAGCTTGTTTCTTTGATACAAACTATTGGCTACAGAGATTTTCTTAGTGAATGAAAAAAAAATTTTTAATCATTATCTAATTCTAAATCCAGGAATAGAGGTAGGAGAAGAGATAAATAATATACATTGAGGGTGTCCTTAGAAAAAAAGGGGGGATAGATTATAGAAAAAATATTTATACCTTTCTGTAGAGACGGCAGATCAGCACAGTTAATCCATTGGGCTTGTTTCTTGTGAGTTATTTTTCTCATTCTCTCTGGAAAGGATAAAATCTAAACTGTACTTAAGAAATAGTGTTAAATGTGTTAGTTGACTGAATTTGGCATTTATAATACAATTTAGCAAAGTTTTATATTGACAGCATGACATTTTTAAAGGGTCCTTTCTGATTAACAAGGTTCAGAATCACTCCCTTGATTATGCTCTTTGAGTGAGTATAAAATGCTACAAGCCCAGGAAATAGTGACCTCCGGCTTTGTTAGCATTCTAAGCATCTTGCTTTCTCAGTGACTGCTCCAGAATCAGGATGTCATTGGGTTCTTTCAGAGAATGGAATCTGGATTTTTCACATTTTTAGGGAACATCAAGACCTTCCATGCATCAGCAGACAGAGAAGTGACAGCTGCGGATTACAGGACATTTTACCCATTGACTAGTCTAGATGTCAGTCTTGTCTTCTTAAAGTGGTTCCTAAGCTACAGGGACTTGGGGGGAAAGAGAGATATGTATACATTAATTTCAGAAAGCAAGCCAAGCCTCAAACAGAGAAGAAGCAATGTATCTCCCTCCTTTTGTTGCAGAGGTGGAGGACTAAGGGTGTGGAGTTTGCATATGCTGTCAGACATGGTTAATTGTGCTGGTTTATTTTATTTAATTTTTTTTTCTTTGTTACAAGGGAAAGCTTGTGGGGTTGGAGGAGAGGTGTAATTTAGAAATGACTGATATAAAAACAAAAGGCAACAGCAAACCTTTTCTTCCGATCTAAAGCAGCTTTTTACTTCAACTGAGAAAATTTCATTATTATTAATGTAGTACCTGGGGATACCCCCCCCCCACGTACACATACATACACACTATCACAAACCGATTTCCCTCAGAGAAGCCCCATCAGGTTGATGGTTTGTGGGTTTCCATCTGCTCCAAAACATAACCTACAAGCTCCCACCAAAGTATTTCCTTTTGCTAGTGAGCCAGAGGACAAAGTTAATACAAAACAAAGGCATTTGTTGAAATAGCACAGTAAGAAAAACAGCAAATAGAATGTTTCCCTCATAAATCTGAGATACACTCTCTCATAAATGGCTAAGTACTCAGTGGATAGAACGATAGATTTTTTTTTTGAGACCTAAGTTCAAATCCAGCCTCAGAGATTTAATAGTTGTACAACCCTGAACAAATCACCTATCCTCTTTCTACCTCGGTTTCCCCCATCTGTAAAGTGGGAGTCATAAAAATACCTACTTTCTAGGGTTTTTGTGAAAAGTAATATTTTAAAAGTGCTTTTCAAAACTTAAGTACCTTGTAAATACTAGCTGCTATTATTATTTTTATTGATTTTATATATCTATATAGAGATATAGTTTCAATTGGAAGAGGATATTTACTTAAGGAAAACACATGGAGAAGACCAGAGCACATATGTGGAGGATACAAGCAGAGCTAATATATGGTCAGGCCATGTGAAGAGGGGTTACTCATGTTTCATATGCTACAAAAGCAGCAATGTCATTACCATGGCTTCCTCTGGGCTTCATGTGCCATCTAGTCTTGACTAGGTATGTAGTCTCTGCTAGGCATGGGGGCAAAATGAGTAGTTACTGCTAGGAATTGCTCCCTGCTGCTTCCATGTAATTGTTGCTTGTGGTTTCTTTTGGAGGGTATCAAATGTGGTCTCTTGAAGCTATAGAACTACTCTATGATTCCAGGTTCTGATTTTAGCTGGAGTCCTTGGCTGAAGTGATTGATACCTTTTTTTATTATAAGAGAAAAAAAAAGTTTTCCCATCTCCCTTTTAGCTTAAAGTCCAGAGACTTTAGCTATATCTCTTTTAGGAAAACAAGATCCTTGCACACTCCAATCATCAGATTTGTCACTTTCCTCCCACCCCTGATAAAGAATGTTCAACTTTGGCTGTAAATGATTCATGCTCTTTAAAAGGAGATTCCTCATACTAGGGATCAAGCTCACCGAAATTAGAATAGCCAGCCATCTAAGAAGACTACAAACTTTGTCTTTGTTTTAAGCACCCCTTTCTACTCACCAAGGACAGGGTGTCTTTCAGAAGCCTCAATCTGATTTTGGAATAGAAATTCCTTTTAACTCTCACCAAGTATCCAATTGCTAACATGTTATCATTTCAGAAACATTTTACCTGCTGCTGCCTTCCCAACAACCCAAAGGATGTCTGGTTCTGCGGCCTCTCTCTATCCTTCAGTTTTTCTCAACCTTCAAATTTCTATTAGTCTTATACAAATAAAAGGGATGGTGGAATGGCAAAAAAAGAAAATTCTTTTAGATGGAGCTGTTTCCCGTATTGCCTTCCATCATAATTACCTTTATTTATCCTGCTTTGGATATGTCTAGCCTCAAATCTTGAGTACTACCTTAACCTTAATAGTTATGAAAACAGTAATAAGAATATAGTACATCTCATTTTAAAGTGTTTTTCCATGTGCATTCTTTAGATATATCTACTCTTCCAAGTGATAGTAATAACAATAACAATAACAGCTAGTATTTATGTGGTGCTTAAGTTTTGCAAAGCACTTTAAAATATTATCGTAATATTTATCTATATGCTTAAAACATTTTCATATATATTATCAAATTTCATTCTGTACTCAACAATGCTACAAAGGAGATGGAATAGGTATTATGTTATGTGTGGGAAGACTGAGATAAAGAGAAGCTAATTGTTTTACCCAAACAATTATCTGGTTATCACATCTTCCAGCTCAGTATAATTTGTACCATGTCACATTGATTTTTATATAATTCTTAGTTAATCACTAGTTACACATTTTCTCCATATTATTATGGTCTTGTACTTTATATCTTTAGGGACAATTTCTGGAATAAAAAAGACTAACCTTTAGAATTCAATCTAGCCTCAAAAACTTACTAGCCATGTGACTCTGACCAAATTACTTAACACTGTTTGCCTCAGTTTCCTCATCTGTAAAATGAGTTAGAGAAGGAAATGCCAAACCATTCTAATTTCTCTTTCAAGAAAACCCCAAATTGTTCACAGAGAATTGGATACAAGTAGAAACAATTGAACAACATCACCTTATATCTTAACTGAACAATACTAGAGAGACTTATTAGAAGGGAAGTAACAAATTGGGAAAAAATTTTTACAGTTAAAGGTTCTGATAAAGGCCTCATCTCCAAAATATACAGAGAATTGACTTTAATTTATAAGAAATCAAGCCATTCTCCAATTGATAAATGGTCAAAGGATATGAACAGACAATTTTCAGATGATGAAATTAAAACTATTTCCACGCATATGAAAGAGTGTTCCAAATCACTACTGATCAGAGAAATGCAAATTAAGACAACTCTGAGGTATCATTACACACCTGTCAGATTGGCTAAGATGACAGGAACAAATAACGATGAATGTTGGAGGGGCTGTGGGAAAACTGGGACACTGATGCATTGTTGGTGGAGTTGTGAAAGAATCCAACCATTCTGGAGAGCAATCTGGAATTATGCCCAAAAAGTTATCAAAATGTGCATACCCTTTGACCCAGCCATACTACTACTGGGCTTATACCCCAAGGAACTACTAAAGAAGGGAAAGGGTCCTGTATGTGCCAAAATGTTTGTGGCAGCCCTTTTCATAGTGGCTAGAAGCTGGAAGATGAATGGATGTCCATCAATTGGAGAATGGTTGGGTAAACTATGGTATATGAATGTTATGGAATATTATTGTTCTATAAGAAATGACCAACAGGAGAACTACAGAGAGGCTTGGAGAGACTTACATCAACTGATGCTGAGTGAAACGAGCAGAACCAGAAGATCATTATACACTTCAACAATGATACTGTATGAGGATGTATGCTGATGGAAGTGGATTTCTTCAACATAGAGAAGAACTAATCCAATTCCAATTGATTAATGATGGACAGAACCAGCTACATCCAGAAAAGGAAAACTGGGAAATGAATGTAAACTGTTATTTTTACCTTCTGAATCCAATTCTTCCTGTGCAACAAAAAATTCGGTTCTACACACATATATTGTATCTAGAATATACTGTAATATATTTAACATATATAAGACTGCCTGCCATCTGGGGGAGGGGGTTGGGGGAGGAAGGGAAAAAATCTGAATAGAAGTAAGTGCAAGGGATAATGTTGTAAAAAATTACCCATGCATATGTACTGTCAAAAAAAAATGTTATAATTATAAAATAAAATAAAAATTAAAAAAAAAACACAAAAAAACTAGAGAGACTTTAGATATATAGAAATTTGGATTATCCAAACAATTACCTTAGGATCTTCCCCCAACATAAGACAAAGAACAGAAGAAGTTGCACCTTCCCTGAGAAAGCTGGTGAAGTGGAATTTTAATCTATGGTAATTTAACAAATATTTTTGAGTCCCTTTTATATACAAGACCTTACTGGGAATATAAAGATCAAAATAAAAAAATACAGAAAACAAACTCCAACACTAACTGCCCTCAAAGACTTTGCATTCTATTAATGGAGAGTTAGAGACATTGTACTTCCCTAGAAAAATAGAACCAGTAGGCCAAGGATCCAAAGATTCAGTGGTTAAATCAGAAAAAGAAAAGAAAAAAAAAAGATGTTACACAGATGTTTCCAGAAAGGGCATATAGAAGCCAACCAAAATGAAAATATATCTCTATTTCCAAAATCCACATTTTAATCTTTCTAGAGCTTTCTTCATCTATATAATGAGTGAGTTGTAGCCGATAATAATAACTGTCACATGTTCTTGTTTTTGTTGTTTGTCCTTTATTTTGCAAAATTACAGATAAACATGGCTTAGAAGAAGTGAGCTGAGATACTCTCTCTCCTCATCCCTTTGCAGAGATGGGAGATCCATGAGATCCATGAGTACATTGCACATATTTTCAAACATTTTTAATAAATTTATCAATTATGCTGATTTTGTTCACCTGACTTTTACCTTATAAGTGAAAATTAGGTTGAGAAAACAGTCTTTTCATCATATTACAACTGGAATAATTGAAGCCTGTTGAGATTGTCACTTGATTAAAGTTATACAACTAGACATTGAATATACTAGTACTTTCACCATGACTATCCAGCTCTAAGCCCTTTCCTCTGTCCATTAAAACATAGTGCTTTTCCAAGTAATTGTGGGGAGGGTAAATTTGTAAAATTGTCTCCAACAAAAGTCTAATTTTCAAGATATATAGAGAACTGGTTCAAATTTATAAGAATGAAAGTCATTCCCTAATCAACTATGTTCTGATCAAAGGATTTTTTTTCCCCAAAGGAAGAAATCCAAGTGGTTAATAGCCATACTTTTAAAAAATAGGATCCCAAATCATTAATAATTTTAAAATTAAAATTAAAACAACACTGAGATTCCATCTCATATCCATCAGATTGGTAAAGTTCACCAAAAAGGTATACATATATATATATAAATATATATATATATATATGTGTGTGTGTGTGTATATGATAGACCTATCTAATCTACATAGAGATTTTATAAATATAGATATATATATAAATAGACAGATTATCTAGATCTATTTTTATAGATTAATCTATCTAATGTATATATATATATATTATAATGTATATTTTATTATATATATTATGTACAAATTGGGTAGATCTAACTAATCTCCATGTAGAAAGATTTTATAGATCTCTATATGCATAAATATATGTTGTGTATATGTGTGTATATGCATATGTACATCTAGGTTTATAAACATAACATATATATATTCCTCAGTATGAGAATGTTCTTGGCTACACATATTTGTACACAGGTTTTGGTTAGATTTTTTTCTTCCTTTTTTTTCAATTGTAGAGGGAATAAAAGGAAAATAAAATGAATTTTTGTTAATTAAGAGACTCTAACTTTCAAAAGATCCCCAAAACAACACATTACTTCTCTCAAGGAAGCTAGATGGCCACTACAATTTCCACTTTCCTAGCTCTGAGGCTGACATGTTAGGAAGAGCAATGCTGACATTGTTTCATAAGAGAAAACAATGGCTAAGACTTGGAAACAAATGGGAAGGGAAGTGAATAAAATATATTACATAAATGGCCTTTTTGTTATTGTTGTTAGATGAATGGTTCTTTTAAAAAATTGGTTCATGGGATTATAAACTTATTGATCTAGAGCATGAAGAGACCTCTGAAACCATCTAGTATAACTTCTTCATTTTACAGATGAGGAAACTGAGACTCAAAGCCTCTACTTTTCTGTTGATACAACAATAATGGCTTCATGCTGCTGATGACAGCAATAGTATATGGTTGCTGAGCCCAGGAGCACCATCTGAGCTCAGAGAAGCCTCCCAACCAAATCCTCCTAACCCAGGGCATTGGATCCCCCAGGCGTGCTGTATCTTTCCATGGCATAGCAATGCCCAGCAGCATGTAACAATTAAAGAAAGAACCTATCAGCATTTCCATTCTAAACGTCCCCTTTGGAAGGATTTATTATTTGTCCATTAGAATGTGCTAGAGGCAAGCTGGCATGTCTCTCTGCAGCCTGGTAGCAATTTGTTAGTAGGTTTTTACTTTGCTTTTTGTTTCTTTCATGCCAAATTTGAGACTAAAGCCATAAAATAGACCAGGCTCAAAAACTGCTTTGTCTTTAAGTAAACCCAAAATTTAGCCATCAAACAGAAACGTTTTGCTTAAGTCACCTTTTTCTCTGGGAACCAGATTGGAAGCAGTTGGGCAGCCTACAGAATTGGCCTGGGGGTGAATCTGAGGGCGATTCTATGTTTCCAAACACCAAATGCAATTGTCCCAAAGATATGGCAATGGTGAAACCCCATAGATTTACTATCAGATGACAAAGTCCTCAGTCAAAACAAGGTCTGTCCTCTCAACTGAATATAAAGTGTGTCTAGTCGTAGTTTTTGTGGTATAACAGAGCAAGAATTATACATGGAGTCAGATAATCTGGATTCTTACTACCTATGTGCTTTTGCACAAATTATGTCACTTCTTTGTGTCTCTGTTGCCTCATATGTAAAATAAAGGGGTTGAGACGAGATAATATCTAAAAGAGGGGTTCTTATTCTCCTTTGTATCATCTGCTTCTTCAATAGTCTAGTAAAGCTTATGAGGCTCTTCTGAGAATAATGTTTTTGAATGCACAAAACAAAATAGGATGTCAAGAAAAACTAATTATATCAAAATAAAGATGTAATTGCCCCCCCATCTTTGATAGAACAATATTAATTGGGTTTGTCCTTGCTATCCACAACATGAGGTGAGAAATGGTAATAAAGCCAGGACTTGATTGACTGGGAGGAGGCTAAGGTTTAAGTTGTACCCCCATTGATGCAGCTTCCTATTGGTCTCTGGCTGTGCTGGTATAATTTTATGGTCATCTTGGGGCATAAAGTATTAGATTTGGGCCCTTATATCCTAAAAGACTTATAAGTTACCCTGATCATCAGATACTTTTCCATATAAGATAGAAAGAGGGACTGCTGGTCTACAGAGGTTACCTTTGTTGCATGTCCTTTTGTTAGCTATTTTTTTCTTTTATTTTAAACTTATGGAATAAAACAAACATTTTCACAGCATAGTACAATAAAAAGGTTATTGGATATGAAACAGCAAATCTATGCATAATTTGCTATTCCTTCCAAACATACAACAAAATTATCATGAAATTGTTTTCTTCCCTCTCCTTCTAATCCCTCTGACCTAGAGATGGCTACCATTACATACAAATATATATATATATATGTAAGCGTATATGCAATTATTCTGTACATGCTTCTATTTATCAGTTCTTTCAAAGAATACAGATAGTTCTTCATATATCTTTTGTAGTTAATTTGGGCAGTTTAATAGGTAAAATTACATTCTCTCAATGTCATTCTTAAAAAATATTTTTGTTACTGTATACAATATTTTCTTGGTTTTGCTCATTTTACTCCTCATTATTTTGTGAAGTCTTTTTATGTTTTTCTAAAACTATTATGCTCATTTCTTATGGTATAAGAATTTTGTGATAAAAATCATTAACTATCAGTGATTTATGATTGTCTGTTTTCATCCCAATTACACACCTGAAGTAGTTAAGTGTAGATTTTAGACCCACCACAAAACCATCCAGGTTCATGGGCCTCTTAATATCAATCCATAGACCTCCAAAGGAACCATAGATATATTCAATATGAATTGTATTATTAAAAAAAAAAAGAACAAGTCATGGTAAATTGACTATTTCCTTTTTTGACAGCATTATTTCATTGGAAAACCAGGTGCTGTAGTTATAAAGTTCAGCAAAGTTTTTGAGAGTATCTTGTTATTCTTGCAAGCAAAATAGAGAGATGTGAGCAATAGAAAAATGTAGTTCAATGTGTTCATATATGGTTGAATGGCCAGACCAGAAGAGTCATCGTTGAGAGCATGATGTAAACTTGGAAGGCGGTCTCTAGTGGAAAGTGGAGTCCTCCCAGGGATACATGTTTGGCTCTGTGCTGTTGAATATATTTATCAGTGACTTAAATAAAGGCATTGATGACATGTTTATCACATTTTCAGATGACACAAAGTTGGAAGAGATAACTAACACAGTAATGACAGAATAATGATACAAAAGGTGTTAACAGGCTAGAAGATTGGGCCAAGTCTAATAAGATTAAATTTAATAGGGATAAATGTAAAGCCTTACACTTGGGCTTTAAAAAATCAGCTTCACAACTACAAGATGGGGGAAGTGTGGCTAGACAGCAATCTGTCTGAGAAAGACTTAAGGGTTTTCATGGACTGCAAAATCTTTATGAGTCAACAGTGTGTTATAGCAGCCAAAAAAAGAGTCAATGTTATCTTAGGCTATATTAAGAGAGAGGCACAATGTCCAGAAGGAAGGAGGTAATGATTCCCATGTATTCTGTCCTGCTCAGATCACCAATACTGAATATAACATTCAGATTGAGGCACCCCATCTTATGAAGCACATTTATAAACTGAAGTATGTTCAGTGGAGAGGAACCAATGTAATGAAGGACCTCAAAATCATGTTATATGAGGATCAGTTGAAGGAATTAGGGATGTTTAGTCTGGAGAAGAAAAGACTGAAAGGGCATATGACAGGGGTCATTAAGTATTCAAATAGATGTTATGTAGAAGATGAATTAGATTGGTTCTGCTCAGTTCCAGAGAACTAGAAATAATGAATAGAAGTTACAGAGAAGAAAATTTAGACTAACAATCAGAGCCACCCAAAAGGGGTTCAGGGGATGGATCACAATTGGAAGACTTGAGTTCAAAACCAGCCTTAGACACATACTAGATGTTTGACCCTGGGCAAGTCACTTAACCCTGTTTACCTCAGCTTCCCCATCTGTAAAATAAGCTGGAGAAGAAAAGGGCAAACCACTCCAGTATATTTGCCACAAAACCCCAAATGGGTTCATGAAGAGTCAGTCACAGCTGAAAATTATTGATATATAATAAATATATATATATATATATATATAATATATAATAAAAAGTCATTGCTTCTCCTTAAGTCATTACGAAAACTGTTTCTTTCTGGAGTATAATCTGGCCAATTCAGGAATCCTAAATATGTGCGCGTATGTATGTATGTGTATATATATATATATACACATACATACATACACACCTATATATGTATGTATCTATATGTCTATATATGTGTGTAAATGTGTATATATGGGTATCTATATCTCACATGTGTGTATACACACACATATACACACACACACACACACACACACACACACACACACACACACCTGCCTTTCCCAGACAAAAATCCTGATTTTTTTTTTTTTTTTTGGCAAGGCGATTGTAATTCTTGCCCAGGATCACATAGCTAGTTAGTATTAATTGTCTGAAGCTGAATTAGAACTCAGATCTTCCTGACTCCAGGGCTAGTGCTCTACCCATTGTACCATCTAGCTACCTACTACCAGAAATTTTTTTACACCTGATGCGGCAAGACTGATTCTTTTCTGTAATGTTTGGGGCCAGGGCTGCTGATTGTGTTACCCCTGCCTGACAAGTAAAGAGTTACACAGTACTATAATAGTGTTTTCTTTCACTTGTCATGTATTATTGCATGAGATTTGTCCTGAATCTTTTTCTCCTACTAAACTGTAAGTTGCATGAGAGGGCAGGAAACATGCCTTTTCCTAAATGATAAAAAGTTTCTGCCTATGGAATTTCATAAACGCTTCTTGAATGACATCTGATTAGTAGATAAATGGAAAAACACAGGAGTTCTTGAAGGCCTGAATTGGATAAGGAAATAGTGGTGATAAATTTGCAAGCTATAGGTTGACAATTTCCTACATTATGCATTCTACAGAGGGCAGCCACTATAGCTACCAACTAAAATGTGCTCTCTGTCAGACATGGAGGCGACAACCACTAAATTATCATCTGGAGAACTCACGCTTTGTTTTCTATCAGTGCTGATAAGTTACTTGCCAAACCACCTTTTGTAATCAATAGCATACATTTTCATGGAAACTGACCCACACTCCCTTTGACCATGGTCCACAATAAATTGACTTAAATTCAATGGTCTTCTATTGCAACTTGCTAAACCAAGCTGTGTTGTGGAAAAAACTCTCCCAACAATCACATTTCAAGGTAACTGGAGCTTTAGTGGCAGGGGAGCTACTAAGGGCGGTTTCTCCTCCGCTGTGGCACATTGTGCCAAGTTACAGACTTGAAAGCTTCAAAGCTCTGTGGTCAAGCCCATGCTGTTTGGTTTTGCACCACCCTGCCTCGCTTAAATCCAATTCACTTGCAAGTCAAGACAGCATCCTCCTGATGTCGTTGGTCCTTTTGGAGAACAAAGGACCAACGACAACAACAATTTGGTTTTGGTTGAAGGGATAGTTATCCCGGACCAGCTGGATGTTGCTCTGCTATAAACATCCTGCCTCAGAGAATCCAATCTGGCCGACCACATCAACATTCACAGTCTGTTTTCAGTGGTGTGGCATTGGTAGAACTTATATCAGTATAAATATTACTTTAGCTTTTAACTGCTAATTATATCAACATAAACTTAATTTATAGGGATAATCACTGTCATAATGTGCGGCTGCCAAACATCCCCACTGATGCTTTGAGGCATCATCTAAAGCCAGCCATTAGCAATCAAGTAAGTATTCCCATTATGTATTATGATCCTGGCTAAAGAACTTCTCTAATTGACTTCTTCCTGAGGTCCATAGCAGACAAGAGCAACCGAAGACCAGATTAATCCTTATTTTCCTAAAAGATGTTTTGACTTAATAGACTGAATATTACATGGTTTTTGACCTATGAATGAGGGAGGTGGACAAGATGACTTCTAAAGTCCTTACTAGAGCTTAGAAGAACAGTTCATAAGATGGACAATAATTAAACAGATTTAACTCTAGTGTGAATCAAGTTGTATTCTTTGAAATATCACAACCACATTCAGTTAAATCCATTTATAATCCAGTTAGCATACATCAAGGTGCCCTAATAATTATAAAACTGTCCTCGCTGGCTGGGCAGTGGATAGAGTGCCAGGCCTAGAATTGGAAAGAACCATCTCCCTAAGTTCAAATCTGTCTTTGAACACTTACCTAGCTGTGTGACCCTGGGAAAGTCATTCAGTACTTTTTTTTAGTCATGTTTAACATTTTATGACCCCATTTGGGGCTTCTTGGCAAAAATACTACAATGGTTTGCCATCTCCTTCTCCACCACATTATACAGACGAGGAAACTGAGGCACCCAGTGATAAGTTATTTGACCAGGGTCACACAGCTAATAAGTATCTGAACCAGATTTCAAGTAAGGTCTTCCTGACATTACTCCCTGGAGCTCTATCTGCTACCCAGCTGCCCCATTTAAACTCTTAAACTGCCCCAGTTCCTTATGAGTAAAATGAATGAACTGGAGAAGGGAATGGCAAATTACATAAGTATCTTTGTGAAGAAAACCCTAAATAGGGTCACACAGACTTGGCTATAAATAAAACAACTGCACGACCAAAAAAGTTCCATTTTTAAATAAGTTGATTTTTAGATGACATGGTGGGGGGGGAGGGGAGGGATAGAGTATCTGGACTTAAGAAGACCTGAGTTCAAATGTGGCTTTAGACACTTATAACTGTATGACCTCCCCGCCTCCACACACAAAAGAGTCATTTAGAATGAAGTCTGCTTCAGTTTCCTAATCTGTAGGGTTGTTTTAAAGACAAAATGAGATAATATTTGTAAAGGGCTTTGCAAATATTAAAGCACTATATAAACTCTAGTGATTATTTTAATATGTATTCCTTTTTAAACCAAGCAGTGACATAGCAGAAATAGTGCTGAACTTGGCATAGTATATAGAGCACTGAGTCTGGAGTCAGGAAAACCTGAAATCAAATTAAGTCTCATTATGTAAATTGTGTGACTCTGGGTAAGTCACTTAAATTCTGTCTACCTACTTTTCTCAACTACAAAATAGACCATAATAGTACCTACCTTTTAGGAGGTTGTGAAGTTCGAATGAAATAATACTTGTAAAATTCTTAGCACAATGTTTGCTATATGGCAGGTGCTTAATTAATGCTTCCTTACTTCGAGTCAGGAGACAGTGTTCACATACCTTATAATATTTACCAGTTGTATAACAATAGGAAAGGGAAAGTCTCTTAATTGCTTTGAATCTTTTTTCTTCACTTGTAAAAATGGAGATAATAATATCTATATTGCTACCTCACAAGGTTGTGGTGAGGTCATTATAAACCATGAAGGATTAATTGAATGTCACTTATTATTATTGGATATCATAATGTTCATTTTCTGGACAGAAAGATGGAGGTACTAAGAATACTTAGTTGCTTCAGGTCAGAGTCAGTAGGGGAGTCACTGTGAGTAGGATATCATAGGATCATAGATCTATATCAGGAAGAAATATATTTTAGATCTAATCCTTATCTTAAGAATATAATGTATGGTGACCAGATAGGGATCTCAGCTGTATAATAAATCCCTCTCTAGACTAAAATTTCATCACAATTCAACATTCAGTCTGTACATAAGATTGCAAATAAAATTGAAATAACAAATTAAAATACAAATAAAATTTATGTAATGTCATCAATAACCAAAAATATAATGTAATATTATATTAATTTATAATATACTGTGCTGTGATGATGCTGTGAGGAAATTGGGGTCCAGAAAGACCCCACAATTTGCTCAAAGGATTCACAGAGATGATAAGCATCCAATGTTAGATTTGAACCCAGGCATTCAGAATCTAGAGCCAATGCTCTTTGTATTATCTTATGCTGCCTCCCCATGGTATTCCTGAACCCAGACTCCAGATGCCAGGCTAGTGATCTGTGAACATCCAGACTTTTACTCTACTGCTGTCCCAAGTAGCAATAAAAGCACATTGCCAAGAGAAAGTACCTTATGGATGCAAAATAGTTTTAGCAAGATTTAAAAATCAGAAGGTAGAATTCCCAGTACAGAAACTGATCTCTTTTCCTTTTCATATTTCTGAGTCACCAGCTGGGTTAGTGACCCCCCAAAAAATTGCTTTCTGTAGACAAACTCTGTAGGCTTTGGGATGGCCAAGAGGAAATGCCTAGGTTTTTCCCTCCCCTCCTCTGTCTTTGCATGCTAAGTCCGTGAAATGATCATTTCCAAGTTTGAAGGAAAATGGGTGACTCAATAGCGTAAAATTCCAGGATCCCATTTGGGAGGATTCATGAGTAGATCAGGAGACTATCTTATACTGTGAAATTCACTGTAGACTAAGTGTGAAGAAAATCAAATAAATCCTCAGGGTTTTTGAACATGCAATTTTTCATCCCTGCATCAGTATTCCTGACACCTCACATGCTGCTCTCTATAATGTTGGGACATGTTATCTGTCACGGTATCCCCAATTAGCACTTTGTACAAGATCACAACAAAGCTAGACAAACGCACAGCTCTGTGCTGGGTGTGCTAGTTTCAGCAATTAAGGGAAAGTTCAGGTTTGGGCTCTTCACAGGCAGTGATTGTGAAAGGAAAAGTGATGCTCATTCATTAACTAATGCTAATGTGCAAAATACCAAAGCAGCCATGCAAAACTCCTTTGGTAGGACTGGAAGGGCCCATTCTGATCTTGAAACATTTGCTCCTTGGAAGCTTTATTGGGAAATATTGCTGGCATTTGGGCAGCAGGTTCAGGGTTCAGTATTTTGGTTCAGGGTAGTTTTTAAACTGCTTTTTCATAGTAGTACTTAGGTAGCAATATTTTATAAAAAAAATTGATTAGATCTCCACATACTGTGCTAGGCAGGAAATGGAATTAATCAAACTACATATTTACGGAAGAAATTTCTCCTGGGATCCCTGACTATTTTGTGAATTTGAATGCCCAAGTTCTGGGTTGCAAGAAACACACACATATTACTGCCTGAGGAAAAAAAAAAAAAAAAGAAATGCTAGGGAAGGCAACAAGATTGGAGGGAATAGGTTGGCCATGGCCTCAGAGACATTCTTGGGAATGAGGAAAGGAAAAATCTGTTGTAGGAATAGCAGCCTCATTCCCAGACTTCATAGAACAAATAATGGGAATTTAGGATTGGAAGGAATGTCAAGGATTTCTAACCTACCTCACACTTGAAATCCTTGACAATTGCTCACATTAGCCACCTTTTAAATCCCTCCAGTGATAAAGAACTCGTTGCAATCCTACGGAGTCTAGAAGTTTAAATGCTCCCACTCCTCACTTTCTTCCTTTTCTCCTAGGTCTGCTCTTGGGGCAAACCAAATAAACTCAATCTCTCTTCAATAAGATATTTAAAGATAACGGTCTTTAAACCCCCTCATCTCTTATTACAATATTCTGATATAACATTATCTTCAGTCCTCTCATTATCCTAAGATACTTCCTCTGGCCCCCCTCCAGTTTTTCAATGATCTTCCCAAAAGATGGTATTCAAAAGTGAATAAAATACTGTAGACAACAGTGGTAACATATGCTCCCTCATTCTTGACACTATGTTTCACCATGAAATCTAAGATAGTACAGATGCTTGTGGTCACCAGATTATGTTTGGAAATTGCAGCTCACTAAAAACCCATGGCTTAGTATCAGGCATAGTATCTTACACATAGCAGATACTTGTATTTAACTAAATGTTAATCAATTAACTACATGTTCAATTTAATTGAATGGATTGCTGTCTAGTCATACTTTCTCCATCCTGTATTTGTTTAGTTTAAGTTTTGAATTCCAGAATTAGATTTTGTTTATTATTTATTCATATTAAATTTCATATTTCTCAATTTAAAATAAATTCTTTAATTACGATTCTGGCTTTTCATCTTTAAAACCAAATATAGGGATATATGTATGTGTTTACTTGTGTATTTGCCATCAATATTTCATTTAAGAATACCCATCCTTCTTAGAATGACTTCATTGCAGAATTTTAGGCAATATATTACTGTCCCAATTTCCTTTGAACTCATCTCTGTAAAAATCTAGAATAAGGCTTAAATTATATGTGACTTCCACCTTTTTAATTTGTAATGCACTCTAGATGTTGTGGTCATTTATTCCCCACATCCAAGTTTTTGCCACTTTGGAAGCTCCTTCTTTATTGAACCGAGTCAGGTCAAGAATCACTTCTTGTCTTTTTTTTAATAAAGAAGTCACCATTAATTTAAGTAAAAAATTTCACTAAATCTCAAAGTTTGAAGAGAGCTTAAAGGCCATCTAGTTTAAATCATGCCTGAAAAAGCATGCCTTCTATAACATAGTCAACAAAAGGTCTTCCAGTCTTTGATTAAAGATCAACAATGGGGAATCCACTCTCTCCTTAGACAATCTGTTCTATGTTTGGAGAGTTCTAAAAGTGAGATGGCTTTTTCTAAAATCAAGCTACCATTATTGCCTCTATGTTTCCCCCATGATGAAGCTTAATTTTTTTCTCATTTATACCCACTACCTCCTCTGTCAAATGGGTTCCAAATTACAATTCTTCTAATACTTACTTCTTTCATATATCATTGTTTCAAATACTTTAGAACAACTATTACATCCCATCTACTTCTTCTCTTCATTTGGCTAAACACCCCCAAATTCCTGCAACCAAACTTGATCACAGTCTTGAGACCCCTGATTATATTAGTTACCATTCACTGTTGTTCTCTAGCTTCTCAATGTAATTTCTAAGATGGAGCTAGTACATTAGGACCGTCATTTTTCTAGGTCTCCCATTATGGATTTCAGCATATTCCAGGATAACATTCACATTCTTTGCTGTTTCATTCACACTGCTGATTCATGTGGAGCCTGCAGTCAAGAGAAAGCTTCAGATCTTTTTATGTGAACTAGCCATGCTACCCACATGTACTATTTAATTCATCAGGTACTTTGCTTTCAGCAGAAAAGGCACTCCAGTAAAAGTGCCAAAATAATCTTCCTAAAGCACAAATACACATTGTTTTCCTGTGAAAGAACCTCCAGGGACTAAATTTTGCCTTTAGGACAAAATATGTGGGATAAAATTGACCTTTTATCCTAAATTTTTTCTAGGATAAGATGTTTGAAATAAAATTGACATTTGTCTTTAGGATAAAAATCATCAGTTTCTGCTAACTTTGCCTTTAAGATAAATTGTTTAGGATAAAATTGACATTTTAACCTAAATTTGCCTTTGAGATAAAATTGGCATTTTATCCTCAGTTTGACATTTAAAATCCTTCACAATCTGGCTTCCAGATTATGACATCTCTGGAATCCTAGGACTATTTTCCATTCTTCTCCTTCTCACATTTAACATTGTAATCGCTCTGGCCTAGATGCTTTTCCTTGAACTTTGAATTCCATTTCCCCCCTCAGTACCTTTGCTGAAAATGTCTTTTTACCTTGTCCTCTTAAAATCCCTAATTTCTTTTTTTCCCCTGAGGCTGGGGTTAAGTGACTTGCCCAGGGTCACACAGCTAGGAAGTGTCAAGTGTCTGAGACCAGATTTGGACTCGGGTCCTCCTGAATTCAAGGCTGGTGCTCTATCCACTGCGCCACCTAGCTTCCCCCAAATCCCTAATTTCTTAAAGCTTTATTCATGTGTTTCTACTTATGAGAGATGGAAGAGTTTCTTTATTCCCCTAGTTATTAGTGCTTACTGCCATCTCATTTACTTGCTATTCAGTTTATGGACTATATCTCCCAATAGAATATACTTTCCCTAATAGTGAGAACAATATTTTGTTTTGTCTTTGTATCCCCAGAATCTAGCACAGAGTATAGAATGTAGTAGATGCTCAATAAATGCTTCTTGGATTGGATCCCTATCCAGATCTATCAATGCATTTTAAGTTTTGATTTGGTAGCTAGAGGGAGTTATATTAGATGATGTCCAAGGAAGTTATCATTAGCCATAAAAAGAGAATGCACTGCCATTATCATTGCTTTCTCCTGAAAACTCAGAGCATCTGTTTCTGAGTCAAAGTTTCCATTTTCAATTTGTCAGTGATTATATGTTCCCAACTCCTCTCCCAAATCTCAGCCTACAAAATGTACTTATTAGATAGCACATTTTTTCATTAATTCTATTTTTTAAGGCATCAGTGCTAGACACCCTTGTATGTAAAGCAGGCAAGTGGGAATTTGTCAATGTTTTAGTCTTGAATTTTATGTATAGGTCATTATTCTGTCATTTCCCTTCAGTTCCTGGGCATGTGTGTCAATATTTGCTGACTACCGCTTTGGAGGTTATTTATTTCTCCTGCTCTATTTCTCACAGTGACTTGGCTTTTCAGCGCAGCCTGACAGGCTGTAGTTGATATCAGTCTTTATTAAGTTCAGTTTACTCTGAAAATAGTCTTTCTACCTGTGGGAAGACAATGCCGGCAGTAAGAGGGAACAGCTTTTCAACATTCCCCCTGAATTTTCCTTTGACACATACAGTTTTCATCACTATTTTTTGTGCTCCTACAAAAAAATGGTTTACTGATGTTTTTTGAAACATCAATGTTGTTTCCCAATGACCACAACTCCCACCAGTCCATACCTATACACACACATACACACATATGCACAGATGCAAGCAAATACACACAGATTCACACAGCACTTTCCCATTAAAAAAAGTAGAATTAAACAAAAAAAAGCCCACACTAATAGACATATCTACCACTATAAGCCTCATTCTGTACCTATCATTCACCACCTCTCTGCCAAGGGCACCCAGTACAAGTTCCACTGTCAGTCCTTTGTACTTGGTCATTTAAAAAAAATTTCTCTGCTACTGAAGTAATATGGTAGCTACTGGTAACATTCATTTCAAAACCTTTTTTTTTTTTTTTGGAAGGATCCTTAATAATACCACTGCTACAAGCTCAGAACTCAGACTCCCCAATTCAATTTTTCATCATCAGTGGGAGGATGGATTGAATTGGGGATGAAAGAAAGGGTCAAACAAAGAGAATAAAGGCCTTTTTATTGCATAATCAGTAACTGCAGCAAACAGTCCTTTTAGGAGCCAGCTTTTCATTCCAGGGTTATGCTTTGCTCCTACAAGTGTTGTTCTTTCACATTTTGTTTTGTAGGAAAATGCTGACCAATTGTTACTATTTTCAACAATTGTTCCATGATTTTATCATAGAATGTTAGAGTTGGAAGGAGTCCAGGAGTTCACTTAGGCCAAAGGGTCTTAACTTACTTGTGTCATGAAGTCCTTTGGTACAGGGGTCTGTGAAACCTGTAGGCCCATTTAAACGGATAAAGTAAAATATATAGTTATAAAGGAAACCAATTATATTGAAATATAGTTATTAAAATTGTTTAAGTTCTTGTACTCCAAGTTAAGAACCCCTGATATAGTACCATTGCCCCATTTTACAAGTGAGACAAAGTCCAGATATTATGAAACTTGTCCAAATTGTATAGTTATTTAATAGCAAAGCTATGACCAAGTTTGCCATCTCTTGCATCATATTAACTTTAGTAACTGAATTCAGGAATTACACTATATCCCTTTACTCTCAGCTTTAAGTTTTATTAGACAAAAAATAAATGTTAGTGATTGTAGAGAGAGGTCTCCAGCAAGTCAAATATATTACATACTCATTGGTATGTAATGCCAACTATATTGAGCCAAGTGAAGCATATCCTTAATCCAATTAATAATTTACACCCTATAATCAATCACTGAAGCTCTGAAGCACCAATTATAAAACTCAGAACAATTAAAAGTAGTTCTTCATTGGGGAAAAAGTGGGGGCCTTTGATCTAGCCCAACCTCTGCATTTTACAAATGAGGGAACTGAGATCTAGAGATATTAGTGACTTTTCCAAGGTGATAACACCCAATTAATTTCAGACTTAGTCCTAGAACCCATGTTTTCTGACTATTAATTTAGTGCTCATCCAGATCATTAATAAGCCTTTATTAACCATGTACTATGTGCTAGGCACTGTGTTATGTGCTAGAGATTGAAAGAATAGCAAAATGGGGACCGTGGTATCAAAAAACTCACAATTTAATGGGGGAGACAATATGAAAACAACTTTTAGAAACAAACGCATACAGAATAAATTGGAAATAATCAACAGAAGGAAGAAACTAGCATTAAGGGGGATCAGAAAAAGGCCTCTTTTAGAAGGTAGGATTTTAACCTAGATCACTAATCTATATAGTATTCTTTTTCTCTATCCTTTGTCTTTTCCCCCTTGCTTTTACTTATATTTTTGCTACTCTAGGTCATATCTTTGATTTTTGTGACATTTCTTTTTTCTTAACAAATTTATATTTATTTTTATTTCACATACTTCATCACTTACCAGTCTGCAATTTATTTGAACAAAGGTAATATGGAATGGATTATTTTAAATTGTCAATATCATCACTAAATCCATTTAATAAGCAGAATCCCAGGGAGAAAATATGCTGTAGTGAATAGGGAAGTAGCTGTATTCAAGTCTTTTCCCTGATAAATGATGGCTTTTTGCTCCTGGGCAAATTGATTAATCTCAGAATATCCCAGGAAACTTTCTAAGCCATGAAGTTCATAGCAGATGCTAATCTGCACTGGTAGAGTGATTTCCCTCACTGGGAGATTTCTTATGCAGCTAAGTAGTAGAAAAGATAAGAATTCTGTACCTGAAATTAGGAAGACTTGAGTTCAATTCAGCCTTAGAAACTTTTTAGCTATGTAACCCTGAGCACTAATTGTAAAATGAGGGTAATAATAACAATAGCATCTACCTCCATTGTAAAAATCAAATGAAATAATATTTGCAAAGTGTTTAGCGTAATGCTGTAGGCTTGTTTCAATTTCTCCTCCATGCCAATAAAAGCATGAATCCAATCCCCCCTCTCCACTAAAATACATCTCAAAAAAATTATATGGAGTATGTATTACAAGATGATTTCTTTATATGTGCCAGTTCCTCTTGGATATTTCCACTGGCAACCATAGTCTATGATACCACCTGTCTCCTAGAAAATTTGAGAGCAGAACAGAGGTATCATGATCCAGAAAGAGAGCACTGGATTTATTTTCAGAAGACCTGGATTCAAATCTTAACTCTGATACTTATTTCCTGGGTGCCATTGGGCTTAGTCTCAATCTAAGATTCATTTTCTTTATCTATAAAATTTGGGAGTTCAACAAGATAATCCCTGAGATCCTCCTTGCTCTCATTCTATGATTCTATGGGAATCCGGTGAGTAAACAACATTTGTCCCTGTTAACAGTTTGGGAGCCTAAATCATGGGAGTAAAATTATGACTTATGATGTATAATAAACATAAATAAAAACATGCCAAAAATGAAGATTTAAAGAAATTTACTAATTTCAGATGACACTATTTAAAGATTCACTGTCTTTAGTGCAATTCATACTTCAGCTGTTGCACTGGTTTCCAGCCAGATTTCATATTAGAAAGTAAAAATCTGTGTACTTTTCCCTCTTCTAACCCTCATTACTCAGAAGCTTAGCTGTCATCTAAATAGTCCAGTTGTTCAGAGAGTACATTTTTGTTGAACATCTAGAGATCTGACACATTTATATTTTAGAGAACTACATGAATTATTACTGGGTTCAGAAACAAAGTGGCTTAGTGGAAAAGACGCTAGGCTTGGAGGAAAGGGATCTGGGTTGAAAAATCTGTCCTAAAGCTAATTACATGGCTGTATAATCTTTGAAAAGTTATTTAATCAACTACCAATTTCCTCATCTGCAGAATGGATATATTCATATTTGTATTGCCAATTTTACTAAGTGTGCGAAAAGAGCTTTGTTAAATTATCAATTTTTATAGAATATAGACTACCAGTAATATGACATCTGATTTTGTTGTTTAGTTTTTCAATCTTGCCCAA
>NC_133617.1:176795118-176812618 GCF_048593235.1 Sminthopsis crassicaudata | reverse complement strand
ACAGATCTTTCCTGCTGACTTTTGAAAGCTGACATTGGAGAAGCCTTTCATTCATACTTTTGTGGGTTCTATGGTGCCAGGAATTATTTTATGGCATTATATAAAGATGTTCAGAAGTGATATAGGGAAACCTCAGGCAAATGGATGCATTTCCTACAGCAAGTTGGTGTCCTTTGGTATTTTTTAAATTAAAGTTTTTATTTTCAAAACAAATGCATAGGTAATTTTCAACATTCACCCATGCAAAATGTTGTGTTCCAATTTTTTTCTCCCTTCCTTCCCCCTCCCCTAGATGCCAAGTAATCCACTATATGTTAAACATGTTCAATTATTCTATACAAATTTCCACCATTATCATGATGTACAAGAAAAATCAGATCAAAAATTTAAAAATGAGAAAGAAAACAAAATGCAAGCAAACTACAACAAAAAAGTGAAAATATTGTGTTGTGATCCACACTCAGTCCCCACAGTCTTCTCTCTGGGTACATAACTCAAAACTTTAAAAAAAAATGTTAAAAGTTTCAATCTATAAGTTTAATCTAAAGTCTAATCGACAAATTTTAATCTAAAAGTTTAATATCTACAATGTCATTGTAGATATAGATAAAAATAAATGTTTATTGAATCAAACCACTAAGCTCACCTTTATTAAGCAGTTATGACTAAATAAATTGATAAATTAATGAGAAAGCATTTGTGTCAGACACTGTGCTAAGTGTTAGGGATATATGGATAGAGATATTGATACACATACAGAAAGCAAAAGGACTTGAAGTCAGAGTCAGATCAATAATCAGTCAACAAGTATTTATTAAGCTATTGTAATTCAAAAAGCCAAGTTTACTCTGGTTGTGTGTGTGTGTGTGTGTGTGTGTGTGTGTGTGTGTGTGTGTGTGTAATGTATGTGAGAAGCTAAATTCTGGAGACACAAAGAAAGGCAAAAATACTCCCTGCCCTCAAGAAGCTTACATTTAAATAGGGAAAGGTAAGCAAAGAACTAAGCAGATGCAAGATATGTTTAGAGTAAACTGGATTGTCCTCTGAGATGGCAAGTATAAAGGCACTGATCTGACACACTAGCTATAACAGTGGGCAAGTCACTCAGTCCTTCAGCTCATAAGTAATCTTCTGGGCCTAAAAAGGGCATGGTGGGATATAATAAAACTGTACTCATTCTGGATCCAGGGAACTTGGGTTTGAATCTGTACAACTTCAGTCAAGGGATTGAACCTCTCTCTCATCTATAAAATAAAAGGGTTAGATTAAATGGTCTCCAAATTTCTCTCTAAAAACAAATTTATGAACCTTAATTCACATGAATGTCTGACATACAATGAGGAAAAGAATTTCCATACCAGACATTCCTTACATCCATGATCTGCACTAAAAATATCCCAACCTATCCAGGGCCAATTAACTCTGAGCAATGCACATAGTTCAAAATATTGAATTAGTAACTGATCAATAAAAACTCACTTATTAAATCTCTACTAGGTTCCAACCACAGTGTTATGTCCTGGGAATATTGAGACAAAAATGAAATGCCCTGTCCTCCAGGAACCCACATTCTATTGAGGAAAATATATACACATTTACATATGTGTGCGTATATGCACATACCTATGTTTTTATATTTGTGTATAAAATAAGGGCATCTAGGAGGTGGATGGATAGTGTGCCCAGACTAAGTCAAGAAGATTCAACTTTATAAGTTCAAATCTGGCCTCAGACACTTACTATGTGACTTTGGGCAAGTCACTAAACTTTGCTTCATTTTCCTTCTCTGTAAAATGTGCTGGAGAAGGAAATAGCAAATCACTTAAGGTTGTTTACCAAGAAATCCCAAATGGGATGAATAAAGAGTTGGACGTGACTGAAAAACTGACTGAACAACAAATATAAAAATAAACATCAGATAACTTTTGGAGGAAAAATTAGGCAGTAACACTCTTGTAGGGTAGAGGGATGCAGTCAGGAAACGTTTCACATAGAAGGGAAAATGAGAGCAGAATTTTAAAGCAGGAATTCTAATAGGTGGTACCAAAGTGGGGGAATATACCAAGCTTGGAGGGTAACCAGTGAAAAAGCATGGAAGGGTGTGTGTGTGTATGTGTGTGTAAGAACAATAAGAAAGTCCATTGTCTGGACTGTATTAAGAAATGAGTGATGAGGTAGGAAAGGGATGATGGGCCAGTTCATGAAGGACTTTTAATGCCAGATGTATCCATTTATTTTTCTCATTATTATAACTCTCTCTCTCTCTGTCTCTCTCTCTCTCTCTCTCTGTCTCTCTCTCTCTTTCTCTCTCTCTGTCTTTCTCTCTTTCTCTCTCCCTCCCCCCCCCCCTCTCTCTCTCTCTCTCTCTCTCTCTCTCTCTCCCTCTCCGTCTCTCTCTCTGTCTCTGTCTCTGTCTCTCTCTGTCTCTCTCTCTCTTTCTCTCTCTCTCTTTCTCTCTCTCTGTCTCTCACTGTCTCTCTCTGTCTCTCTTCATCTTTCTTTCTCTTTCTCTACGTCTCTCTTTCTCTCTCTTTCTCTCTCTCTCTGTCTCTCACTGTCTCTCTCTTTGTGTCTCTTGTCTCTCTGTCTCTCCCTCTTTCACCCACAGCCCTCCTTAAAATAAATAGTATGAAACAAAACATATTAATTCATTGGCTATGTCTGAAAACGTGCTCCTCAACTATTATATACTCTTTACCAACAGGTTGAAAGCACCTTTACCAATATCTAGTCTAGTGAAGTCACATTTAATCAGAGTTCTAAAGCCATTCAGTATTGTTTCCCTGTATATCATTGTGGACATCCTGTATATTCTTTTCCTGGTTTTTGCATATATTCGGCCCTTTATCAGTTCACAGAAGCATTCATACAATTCTTTGAATTATTCATATTTATTATTTGTTAAGGCACAGTAATATTCCATTACATTTATGTGCCTCAATTTGTTTAACCATTCACGAATCAATGATTCCCTCTGTCCTTGACCTTCTTGAGTTATATGCCTACTAGTATTCCATTCAATATTAAGAGGCATTTGTTAAGTGTCCAACCTTCTTCCTTTTATTTGTATCCCTGGTACCTGACACACAGTACATACTTAATAAGTGCTTGTTGATTGATTGACTCTGTGCAAGGCTCACCAACAGCTTCAAAGAATAGGTCATTCTTGATCTGTAATCTTGCCACAAAACCAGTGTACAGATGAAACACACTGCACTTCTGTAATAGAAGAACCTAAAAAAACTGAGTGAAAAGAAATATAGAAGCAATCTAATCACTACAGTGAAATCAGACTGCTCTGGGGATTATTATATTGTTTTCTGCTGCTCTGAAGGTCAGGTTCCATTCCCCACATCTGACCAGTGGACTGGCTGGAGGCCACACACTGGTCACTGGAGCTCAGGGCTATGTGGATCTACATAATATATCATTCACTAGGGCTGGATACATACACTCTGGAGGGACTCACCTAGAGATCTAGAACCCATGAGATATGATGAGATCACCAAATGGACTGTGTAAAGAGAGAAGAAAAAGGTCCCGAGATGTAGCGTTGGGGTTCCCCCAGACATAGAGGAGCTTGAAAGGAGCTAAGGAGAAGTGAGCCAGGTAGGAGGAGAACCAGAACAGCAATGCCATGAAACTCCAGGAGAGAGTATCTGGGAGGAGGTCACAGGGGACAGCCAGAATCTATTGAGTAGGTGACAAATGCATATGCAAGAAGCATAAGGGCTAAGAGGCCACCAATTGCCCTATAAAAAGAATGAATGTGAATAAAGTGACTAAAATGTCCATATCCTTTGTTTCTATTGCTAGGCATATATCCCTAAGGAGATCGATGACAAAGCAAAAGGTCTCATATACAACAAAATATTTATATCAATGCTTTTTGTGGCAGCAAAAAACTGGAAATAACATCAATGTCCATTGATTGAGGAATGGCTAAACAAGTTGCAGTACATAAATGTAATAATAATGAATTGCAAATATTAATGTATACAAATTTAAATAATAAATATTAGCTGGAAATATTATTCAGACATTCATTTGGATCCAACTCATTGTGACCCCATGGACCATAGCATACCAGGCCTCCTAATGTTTCTCAAAGTTTAGAATATTAATAAACTATAAAAATGATGGATATAATGAATAGTGACATCCATAGAAAGACTTGTATGAGCTGATGCAAAGTGAAGTGAACAAATGAGGAAAGAAATATATATGATGCCCACAACAATGGAAATGGAAATAAAAATAATAGTAAAAAATCAAAACTGAATGTTATGAAATTATAATGACCAAAAGATTATCCCCAGAGAAAAATATGAAAAGGCCTTCTGCTTCTTGACAGAGATTAATATGTGGATATAGATCATTAAAAATAACACCAAAAATAAAATAAAACAAAACATTCAATATATCTATTAGATTTGTTGAATTGTTTATTCCCTCTTTGTTATTAAGGATGATTCATGGTTGGGAAGCAGGGAAGAGCCAATGGAGGAGGAAGGTCATATTAGGAAATGTAAATGATACAAAAGGAAAAGATTTAATGCAATTTTCTTTTTCTTTTAAAAAGTTCACTAATAACCTTGGGAAAAGAAGCTTTGGTTGAATAATAGATAGATAAGATTGGAAACCAGACTGTGAGCGGTTAATAAGTTAGAGAAGAGAAACTACAGGGAATGAGTATAGACAGATGTATTGGGGATTATGACTTGGAAAAAAACAGAAAGACAGAGGATGATAGTTTGAAGAGTTATTAGGGTCAAGTGAAATTTTTAAGGGCAAGTGTGCATATTTTCTGGCAATGGGGAGGAAGATAAAGAATTATTAAAAATTAGAGTGGAACACAGTATGAGGATGATTGCAGAGGCAAGCTGCTTTAGGAGACATTAGGGATGGGATTAAGGACACAAGTAATAGGCAAGAAGGGTAACATTTTAAGAGATTGGAATGAAGAGAAGAGAATAGAGAATGAAATTAAATTGTTTTAAGATGAAAAAAAGAAGAGAAGATGGGACTGGCAGTGAGTGAATGGCCTCTACTTTCTCAGTAAATTTAAGAAGTTCTGAGCCGAGATGGAGGGGAAATGAGTAGCAGTGTGGTAGGCTTGAAGAGAGAAAAAATAGACTTGTAACAGACACTGTAGGATAAGATAGAATCAACTAGGGAAGAATAAAATGTTACTTAGAGTACTGAGATTTCAGCTGCAATCTGATAGAATAAATCTATAATGGATCCAGCCAACAGAATTGTGTGACTTTCCCCAGAATTGTTAAGGAACACACACATAAGAAAAAGGCAGATGGCAGGGGAAATCCAGGATTGGGGTTTGGTCATGTGCCAGCATGATCTTGGGCAGGGTCTGTCAGACCTATTTCTGTGTTAGTCAACCCCTCTAGGGTATGACTTATACCGTCTGTTTCCATGGAATAGGAAGATGCTTAACTGGTCCAGCTGGTCAGTTATTGCAGACTTGATCTAGAGAATTCTTGTGAAAAAGTTAAGTACTTAGGTCATTTAACTCACCCAGAGTTTCTTGTTATCTCTCTGTTCTCCACTACCCCATAACACTTGTCTAGGACATTGTAAAAGGAATTTATGTATGCTTTAGATATAAGCCATAGTTTAGCCCCTTCCAATTCTAAGGCTGTTGCTATCATTTTATAAATTTAACAAAATTTCTTTATATGTCCTTTCAAAAAAAAAACCATTAGAGTCAGGAGTGTTTTAGTACTTCATATCTTTCTTTTTAAAAATATATTTTATTGATATTTTTATATCAGCTACATTTCACACATACAAACATGCACACCACCCACCATCCCTCCTTTTTTTTTCTCTTCCCGACAATTATCACTTATAACAAAAAATAAAGAAAAAAGAAATTTAAGACAAAGAAGGAAGGGTAGAAATTGGTGAAACTCTCAGGTGTTCTGCACTGTTCCCCATTCATAGACCTCCATCTCTGAAAGGAGTGAGAAAAGTTGTCTTTTTAAATCTCTTCTTTGGGCCCAAAACTATTCTTTTTAGTGTTGCAACATCCATTGTGATTGCTTTGTGGTTGTATTGAGGACACTGCATATTGTTTTCAGGATCTGCTTACTTTACTGATTTGCATTAGTTTGAATATGGCTTTCCATGCTTTTCTGGATTTGGCATCTTTGGTTTCTTAAAGCAACTTTATGCCTTTCTTGAGTTGTGGTAATCCATTCTTTGAGCTCAGGAGGTGATAATTTCAGCAGCTTTTGGTTCTGGTCAGATCCCACTGAGGGAATTATAACATTGAAAAGAGGAGATGACAAATAGGAACAGATCCACAAGAAAATGAAATTCATAACCAAATCACATGATGACAAATTAAGTGAGGAAACGATAAGTGTCCTAATAATTGTCCATAATAATAACGACTCATATTTATGACAGTTTCCTTATAACAATCTGCAGAGCAGTGCATGCATTTGTTAAGCAACTATTATCACCCCCCAATTTAACAGATGAGAAAAATTAAATACTAGAAAGCTAAATGAAAGTCTAAGGTGCCACATAGATAATGATGGAGCTAGGGTTAGAATCCAAGTATCTCTTGAGTCCAAGTCTGATGTTCTTTCTACTTACTATACCATTACTATACTATACTAACCATATAATACTGTTAAATGAAGGTCATCACTGGGGAAAGATGTTGGCAGTTAGAAGATATGGCTTACTAGTCACAGCACTCCCACTGACCAACTGGATGTCCCTAAGTGAGCCACAAAAGCTATTTTCTTCATCTAATAAAAGAGAAAGTCATTGTTATTGGCCTTTAAAGTGCTTTCAAGCTTTGACATTCCAAGGCAACCCTTTCTTCAGAATTCGTGTAGTACCTTCTATCTTTCCTCCATGTTTTTATGGGCTTCCCTACTAGATTGTAAGTTACTTGACATCAGGAGTTATGGTTTATTCATCTTGTTATTCTCCACTAGTCTTAGTAAAGTGCCTTGTACATAAGAAGTTCTCAGTAATTCTTGTTTCTTAAATTAAATCCATTTTTATATTTTACCACAATTTAGATAGTTCACTTTTATTAGATTAATTTTTGGTAGGAAGGACTGTTTTTTTTATTTATTTAAGTGAGTCATTTTACCCTTCTCTGTCAGCATCCTTTCAAAGTCAATGGAGCTATTTCTCCACCATAATTAATCCCAAATGGTGTCTTAGACCATGGAAACAATTCACTCCCAAATAAAAGTAATATCACTAATTATAATGATTGTGGTAGCGGTGATGGTGATAATGATAGTCATATCTTACATTTCCTAGTATCATCTTACTTAGTATATTGCTTTATGTACATTATCTCATGTAATCCTAACAACAACCCTAGGTAGCTAATATGAATAGTTCTGCAGAGGGACAGCAATTTGTGGTCCAAAAAGCACTAAACCTAGAGAACATCAAAATAACTAGATAGATAAGTAGATAAATAGACAGATTGCCAGACAGACAGACAGACAGATAGATAGATAGATAGATAGATAGATAAAGTAGATAAATAGATTGCCAGACAGACAGACAGATAGATAGATAGATAGATAGATAGATAGATAGATAGATAGATAGATAGATAAGTAGATAAATAGACAGATTGACAGATAGATAGATAGATAGATAAATAGACAGATTGACAGACAGACGATAGATAGATAGATAGATAGATAGATAGATAAGTAGATAAATAGACAGATTGACAGACAGACAGATAGATAGATAGATAGATAAATAGATTGACAGACAGACGATAGATAGATAGATAGATAGATAGATAGATAGATAGATAGATAAGTAGATAAATAGACAGATTGACAGACAGACAGATAGATAGATAGATAGATAAGTAGATAAATAGACAGATTGACAGACAGACAGACAGATAGATAGATAGATAAATAGACAGATTGACAGACAGACGATAGATAGATAGATAGATAGATAGATAGATAGATAGATAGATAGATAAGTAGATAAATAGACAGATTGACAGACAGACAGACAGATAGATAGATAGATAAATAGATTGACAGACAGACGATAGATAGATAAGTAGATAAATAGACAGATTGACAGACAGACAGATAGATAGATAGATAGATAAGTAGATAAATAGACAGATTGACAGACAGACAGACAGATAGATAGATAGATAAATAGACAGATTGACAGACAGACGATAGATAGATAGATAAGTAGATAAATAGACAGATTGACAGACAGACAGATAGATAGATAGATAGATAGATAGATAGATAGATAGATAAGTAGATAAATAGACAGATTGACAGACAGACAGATAGATAGATAGATAGATAGATAGATAGATATTTTTGCAAATACCATAACTTCCAGCTATCTCTGACCTATTCTCCTACAACAAGTAGATTGTCATCACTCACAAGGGTTCCATTTTGACATTCATGAACCCCTTTATTAAATCATAATATTTTGTCATTTTATCAATATAACCTTATGATCTCTAATTCATCATGATCTCCATTTCCTCTCCTCAATTCTTTCATAGATCCATTACCCCCCTACAGGGGCTATTACTCTCCTTTCTTCTCTATCTTAATTCTTTAATAAATCAGCTCAATCCTTTACTATCCTCTACTCTTTGTTTTCTTACTTCTTTGTTTTCTACCCATAATAATAGATAATAATAATAATAATAACAATAATAGCTAAAATGTATGTAATGCTAACTATGTGTCAGGCGCAATGCTAAACACTTTATAATAAGTATCTCATTAGACCTTCATAACAAATCTAGATAGATGCTGTTATTATCCCCATTTTACAGATGAGGAAACTGAATCAAACAGTTGTTAAGTGGCCTGCCTGGGTGCACACAAGCAGGAAGATCTGAAGCCAGACTTGAACTCAAGTCTTCTTGACACCAGGTCCAGCATTTTATCCACTGTGCCATCTAACTGTTTGTATCCCTTAACCTTCCCATCTACTGCTTTTTCCCCTATTCACATTCTGATCTATGGAGCTGGAGAAAATTATGAAAGCCAATCTCACTGGGGCTACTACAAATATATTACATAATCTTAACTAGACCCTCACTGCAGCAAGGCAATCTTTTTACATCACCCTAAACCACTCCCTAGCCCACTAACTACAGAAGCTGTTTCAAACCTTTTCATATCTCCTTAAACTTTCTTTAGCATTCAGTTCTCACACTCTCAGCTGAGAACTTTGTCTCATATTTCACTGAAAAATCAAGACCTTTCTCTAAGGGCTCCCCTTTCTTTCTCTTTTTCATCTTTCTAAGGTGAAGACACTAAGATGTCTCCCCTCAGTATCTCTTCCATCACTTCTTTCTAATATAAAGGAGTGGCCTTTTTTCTTGTCAAGACAAGCTCCTCTACATGTGCAAATGATCCCATCCCACATCTCATCTGTACTCAGCAGATTGCCCATCCCTCACTTACCTCCAGTCTCCCCTGTTTACTAGCTTCTTCCCTGATGCTTACAAACATACTCATATCTCCCTGATCCCACAAAAAGCTTCAGCTGATCTGTCCATGCCTGCTAGTTATTAGCCTATCTCTCCTCTCCTTTGTGGCTAACAAGTAATTAGTCTACACCAAACATCTCCACTTTTCTCACTCTGATTCTTCACCTCCAGGAATTAGGTTACTGGCTTCATCTTTTAATTATTTATCCAGAGTTCACAACAGGTGATGGGGTCTGAATGCAGATTGAATCATTTTTACTTGCTAAGTTATTCTTGGATTTTTTTTTGGTCTGCATTTTCTCCTCCCCATCCCCACTCCAACCCTACTGCTAGTACCTTCCTTTGAGATTATACTTACAAGGACTAGATGAGGTGATGAGAGATTTGGGCTCAAATCAAGCCTTTGCTTTATACACAATGCCCATAAAGCAACTTTTTAACCTTTCCAAATTTCTGCTCTAGAATGGGGCTGATAAATACATGGAATATGACTTTTGTGTTGTTGTGAGTCAAATAAAATAATGTGGGCAAAGTGTTCCACGTGTTTTAAGTTGTTATTAGGAGAAACTGAGACTTAGAAATAAAATACTTAAAGATATACAAAGAATTTTCCTTGCAATAGTCTTATGATGTAGGTAGCAAAGCAATATAGAGATTTGATAATTGTTAAAATTTGAACATGCATTGTGGTTGGAAAGCTCTGGACCAGATAGGATTCTATGCCCAGAGGTTTCTTTCTTATTATCACATTGCTTCTCACATTGCACAAAGGGTAGCCTCCAATGTGGAAAACAGAACTATAGAAATATAAGAGTTTTTTAAAAATAGTGGCCAAGCCAAAAAATAATGAAAACTAGAGAGAAATGGAGAAACCAGGGCCTGGATTAATAGATCCAAGTCAGATTGAACTTCCTAAGTAAGTAATCATGGCCATTTTACTCTATGGAAGGAAACTACCCAGCACATTAAATAATTAAGTCAGATTATTTCAATAAATAAATACTTCCTTTCCTTATGTAATTATAATGAACAGATACCTTAGAAGTCAGCCCTCTCTTCTTGTTCAGTCACTCTTCATGACCCCTTAGACCATAGTACACCAATACTGTCCGTAGGTTTTTCTTGGCAAAGGTACCAGAGAGGTTTGCCATTTCCTTCTCCAGTGGACATCTGAATTCCAACCTTTATCCTTAATGTTTTTCTCCCTCAGTTTTCCTGTTTTTAAAATGGGGATAATCTTATATTTCTATAGTTCTGTTTTCCACATTGGAGGCTACCCTTTGTGCAATGTGAGAGGCAATGTGATAATAAGAAAGAAACCTCTGGGCATAGAATCCTATCTGGTCCAGGGCTTTCCAACCACAATGCATGTTCAAATTTTAACAATTATCAAATCTCTATATTGCTTTGCTACCTACATCATAAGACTATTGCAAAAGGGTCTCACATCTAGTAAGTGCCTGAGGTCTTATTTGAAATCAGGAATTCCTGCTACCAGGCCCAGAACTCTATCTATTGATAGAGTTGCCTCCAAGGCAAAGCAAGGTTAGGGTGACTAGGGTTACACAACTAATAAGTGCTAAGGCCAGATTTGAACTGGAGTCCAGCACTCTATCCACTTATCCATCTAACTGCCTTAGCCCCATATTAGTTACTCCACAAATGTAAAACATGAGACTTCAAATGGAAGCATGGAGGATAGGCTTGCCTACTGGTTCTCAATTTGTGAATTTCCCCATGGAAGAGCTAAGGAATTGAAAAAGTTTTCATAATTCTTTGTATATCTTTGTATATCTTTAAGTATTTTATTTCTAAGTCTCGAAAAAGTTTTCATAATTCTTTGTATATCTTTGTATATCTTTAAGTATTTTATTTCTAAGTCTCAGTTTCTCCTAATAACAACTTAAAACACGTGGAACACTTTGCCCACATTATTTTATTTGACTCACAACAACACAAAAGTCATATTCCATGTATTTATCAGCCCCATTCTAGAGCAGAAGAAACTGAAATTTGGAAAGGTTAAAAAGTTGCTTTATGGGCATTGTGTATAAAGCAAAGGCTTGATTTGAGCCCAAATCTCTCATCACCTCATCTAGTCCTTGTAAGTATAATCTCAAAGGAAGGTACTAGCAGTAGGGGTGGAGTAGGGATGGGGAGGAGAAAATGCAGACCAAAGAGATCCTAATACTAGAAAAAAATTAGGAATCCTTTGGAACAGCCAATGTGTATTGAGAAATAACAATTGCTAAGGGAGGATGTCAAGTTAATCTTTTAATCTTTTTTCTGAATATAGCGTTTGGAAATGAGTAAATCAGTTTTGTTCTATTTTTGCTTACCTTAGGGTCATTCCTGGGGAAATCAATTTTTTCATGGTATCCAAATTTTTGTCTCAGTCAGATTTGCAATTTCAATTCCCTCTTCCAAGACACATTGACAACTATTGTTGAATTTATAACTTAGAATTGATTGATTGGGAAGCAGAGAGTGTAAGTGCCTTGCCCAAAGTTCAATAGCCAATATGTATTAGAGGGGGCTTTACACTTAGCTCTTCTTGAAACTGAGGTTAGCTTTCCACCCATTATGTCATACTCCTCATTGTATCTAAAGACGAATCATAAACCTAAATGTGCAATCATGTAAAATATTTCCATAGTAATCATTTTGTACAAGAAAACTCAAATAAAAGAAAAAGGAGGAAAGGAAAAAATGAGAAATAGCATGTTTTAGTCTATATTGACATAGTATTAGTTCTTTCTCTAGAGGCAGATAGTACCTTCATCATTAGTCCTTTGGGATTGTCTTGGATCATTCTAAGCTGAGAATGGCTAAGCCATTCTCAATTCTTTATCATACAATATTGTTATTACTGTGCACAGAGTCCTTCTGCTTGTGTTTTGCATTTTGCATCAATTCATATAAATCTTTCTAGGTTTTCCTATAATCATTCTGCTTGCCATTTCTTATACGACAATTATATTCCATCACAATTCATAGCTTGTTTAGCTATTCCTCAATTGATAATCATCCCTTCAATTTCCAATTCTTGGTTGCCACAAAAAGATCTGCTCTAAATATTTTTTTACGTGTAGGTCCTTTTCCCTTTTTAAAATGTCTTTTGGATCTAGGCCTTGCATAGCATTGCTGGATCAAAGGGTATATACATTTTTAAGTGTTCTCCATAATGGTTGGATCAGTTCACAAATCCACCACCAATGTGATACTTTTCTCATATACCTTCCAACATTTGTCACTTTATTTTTCTGTGTCACCTTAGCCAATTTGATAGGTATGAGGTAGTACCTCAGAGTTGTTTTAATTTGTATTTCTCTAATCAATAGTGATTTAGAGCATTTTCTAGGTATAGCTTTGATTTGTCTGAAGAAAGACAATTTACCATTTGGGGAATGTGAATTAGAGTCCAATAACTTTTTCTACTATTTAATGTTTGCTTGATACTTTTCTACCTCTCATCCCAACATTTTACATAGTGAAGGTTTTCTTCTAGCTTATATTCTGAAAAACTGCTCAAGGGAACTAAAGATTCCATTTAGTCATTGAGCATTGAGCATTTATTAAATGTCTCCTGTGTACTAGATACTATGCTAGGTATTAAGGATAAAATACAAATATGAGATAATTCCTAAAGGAATTTATAAAGATAAATTATGAATGATGAATGATAAAACACTAAGATATTAAAGAATATGGTCAAGAGGAGCAGGCCCTGGGATTAGAATTAGGACATCTGAATTCCAACCTTTATCCTTAATGTTTTTCTCCCTCAGTTTTCCTGTTTTTAAAATGGGGATAATCTTCATTAACTCTAACTCTGAATATACTTTGAAAATAAATATTTTGTATTCTAAGATCTTGCTATAAAACACCAGAATAAGCATGTATTGTTTTTTCCTCAAATAAAAATATTGTTTATCTACATAGGATCCCCTGAAATTTAAAGTTAATTTCAAGGCACTGCAATTTTTAAAGGAATTTTTGTTATATAATTGCATTTATTACTGTTCAAACCAAATAATCTCTCAACAATTACAAATTAATGAAATTTCCTTATGTTATTTCAAAACTAAAAGAATAGAAATAAGTTGGTTGAATAAATGCCCTGGGAAACAACTCTCCAAGAGTAGTACAAATGTGATAGTGGAAAGAATGGGGGTTTGAGATAGAAGACCTGTTCTGAATCCAGGCTCTGCCAATTATTACTTTTTGACATTGTGATTCTCGGGGCCTTCAGTTTTTTCATGTATAGAATGGAGATAGCGGGGTTGATTAGAGTCTTTTAAAGGTACCTTTCCACTTAAAAATCAGTGATTCTAAGCATTGAATAGGAGAGAATATACAGGCCATGGTCAAAGTGGTCTTTTTTTGTTTTAAGCTGTCTGGCTAGTGTGAAGGGGGGGAATGATTGAGGTATTCTTACCCTCCTGCTAATTGGAATGGATCCATTTCTCAATAATTCCCTTGATGTTAAGGAAAAATCAGTAAATATTTCTTCCTTATACTTCCACCTCTATTCTCAAAGAAAGAAAAATGGATTAATAGCATACAAAGCCTGTCAGATGCTTTCGCTTGGGAGCCACTGGGCCAGTATGACTTAATTTTTTTTAATCATTTAATTTTTAATTTATGGAATAAAACAAGCATTTTCATAATAAAATATGTTTATACACAAAACTGGAAATCTATTAGGTTTAACTGACCATTCCTTTTAAAGCCACAATAGTTATGTAAATTTCTTTTTTTCTTCCCTCCTCATCTCCTGTTCTAGAGATCTAGCCACCATTAGACGAAGTTGTGTATGTGTGTATGTGTTTGTAATAAAATCATTCTATACCCATTTCTATTCATCAGTTCATTGAGTCTTCCTTCATATGTACTTTGTAGTTAACTTAGGTGCTTAAAATAATCAAAATGACTTATTCTCTCACAGTTGTTTTTAAAACAACATTGTTGTTACTGTATACAATGTTCTCTTGGTTCTGCTTCTTTCTTTCTTCATTATTTCATGCATGTTTTCCTATCCATGTTTTTCTAAGATCGTTGAGATCATCATTTCTTATCTTGAAAGATGATCCCTCTCTCTTGACTGGAATCTCTCAGACCAGCTTGCGAATGTATATCATCTGTGCACAGCCTGGAGCCTTTAGCACTTCTGCCACATAAATCAAGCCTGGGTAAGACCAGGATGAGTCTATCATGTGCAGCTGAAGTCATCATGGGATAGCAAAGGACCCCAGAGAGAGCAATCCTCTTCTTTACTGCCATCTTTCAAATACTGAAGATCCAGGGAATATGAATGATGAAGCCAGATTAGCTAAACTCACCTCTTCCCTGGAGAAATGAGGGAGTCAAGAGGAATAGTGGAATGAGCTCATAGCTATAACTTGTGGACAATCTTGGGATACGGCATGTTGCCCGAAGCTCATGGGAGATTGTGTCCTAAGTGATTCAATCCCCACCCCCCTTAGCATCTGTACCAAGCCCCTAACAGAGCAGTAACCCAACTCAATCCAGGGAGGAATGTAGAAATTCCATGTAAGAAGTATTAATAGAGCATCTGCTATGTTCCAGGCAATGTTGTGGATTCTCAGGACACAGACAAAAAGAAAAATTCTTCCTAAATTCAAGAGGGTTACGTTATATTGGGGGAGATAACATGTAAAGCAGTAAGTATATAAAAAGGCTCTTTAGCTGGGTGATCTTTCCCTGCATCTTGGTAGGAACCAGGCCTCCAGGTCATTGCTCAGAGAGACCTGCTCACCAAAACGACTCAATGCTTTGTGCTTCAATGTTAACTCAGCCCCCGGTACTCATGGCTCTGAGAGTGAGCTATTATTTTATCTGATTTCCATCAAACTTCTCATCTATTTCTATCCCTGAGTAAAAAACCTTAATCCCCAAAGCTCTCTTTTATATCTTTTCTTCTTCCATTTGAATACAAGTTCCTTAAAGATAGAAACTGTCATATTGGTTTATATTTGTATCCCTAGCACTTAGCACAGTATCTGGTACAAGTTAGCTCTTATGAGCTCTTAAAAGTCTGTCTCTCTGTCTTTCTGTTTCTGTTTCTATTCTACCTCTTTTTCATCTTGTCTCTCTTTCTCCTCCTTCTCTTTCTTTCTTCCTTTCTCTTCCTCTCACCTCTTCCACTTGATCCTTTTTCTCTCTCTCTCATTCCTGTCTCATTCCATCCTTTTCTTTCTCTTTTATTCTCTTCTCTTTCTCATCCTTGTTTTCTCCCTCTGTTTCTTTCATACATATATGTATATGTGTTTATGTTTGCATTATATATTACAAAATAATTTAGTTGGAAGGAGAAGCCTAACCAGTTAGGTGCATTAGGAAAGGCTTCCCAAAGCTATGCTTTGAAGATCAAAGTTAGATTTTCTATAAGGTGGAAAAGAGGAAAGAAGTATGGGGGTGTAGTGGGAAGTAGACAATGCAAAAGATACAGAGACTGGAGATGGATTTGGGGGTTTAGGGAATAGCAAGGTCAATTTGAATAGAAAAGTAGGCTGGAAAAGTAGGAAAATGTGGCTCCATTGTGATGTCTTCTCCAACTCTTCTTCCCAAGGAAATTGCAGAAAAGTCAATTTGATAATTAGCCCAAAACTTTGGATCTGATTTTCAGCCACTCCCCATTCCCAGGGACTTCCTTTTATTTGTGAGATGATATCTGGAGGCTCAGAGATATTAGATTATAGATTTCTGATAATTAACTATCTGCCTCTTTTCAAGGTTGCTCAGGATAGTTCTAAAATGCTAGAATTTCTCTTTGGAGATGGGTGTTTGGGATCAGGGCATGCTCATTCTTAGAACTTGAAGTACCAGAAGGTCATACTTACTCCCTCCATATTCCCATTCCCTCCCCACCCCAGGATTTGTACACAAAGACCCAAAATGAATTCTCACAGTTTTCTGAAGCTCTCCAGAGCTTTTCTGGAGAGCTTCACCTAATAACCCCAACCCCACCCCTACCCCCAGACTGACTCATGGATCACAAATTACTATGCTATATACTATTCATCACTGACAACATTAATACTCTGAG
This sequence comes from Sminthopsis crassicaudata, assembly GCF_048593235.1. Lineage (NCBI taxonomy): Eukaryota > Metazoa > Chordata > Mammalia > Dasyuromorphia > Dasyuridae > Sminthopsis > Sminthopsis crassicaudata. The sequence continues at coordinate 176,796,041 of NC_133617.1, read as the reverse complement.
CACTCTGCAGTCCCCACACACTTCCTCCTCCACAATTACTCAGGGGCCAGCCACTGGCCAGTTCTCCAAAATTCATGTAATTGCTTTGGTTTTGACATCAAGTTCTGTCAGTGGCCCATGTGGGAACCCCTTAAGCTTTCCTTGGCAGTGCCTGATCAAGTCCTTATTCTCTGTGAGAAGCCTTCATCAGGTCACTTCTCTTCACCTCAGTTTACTCATCTGCAAATGTGGGGATTGGGCTCATGAATGATCTCTAAGGTGCCTTTCCATCTACAATTTCATGATCTTATTCAAAGAGAGCACTGGGTTTGGGGTCCTAGCAGTTCCTAGGATTAGTGAGAGCAAAATGTTTAGCCTAGTCCTTCTCCCGGAGCAAGACATTAGCAACTGAGAGCAAAATGGAGAGGATCCTGGGGCCTCAGGAAGCCTTTAAATGTCAAAAGAAAATTCTCTCCCCTACTCCTTAGAATTTCCTTTTAACACTCTCCAGTTAGAATGGAGTATCCTGACAAATAAACTTTCATTCACTATGTTTGCATCCTCACTGTCTGGCAATTAATAGGTAGCAGATGGTATAGTATATAGAATGATAGCCCCAGAGGCAGGGAGACCTGAGTTAAATCTAACTTCAAATACTTACTAGCTATGTGACCCTAGGCAAGTCACTGAAGCTGTTGTTTCAGTTTCCTCATCTGTAAAATGGGAATAATAGTAGCACCTACTTCCCAAGACCATCGTGAGGATCAAATGAGGTAATAATTGTAAAGCACTCTGCTTCTTTTCTTCCCCTTCCTTTAATAAGTACTTCTTGGCTCAATCAATCAGAAAATATTTATTGAGAATTTATATGTGCCAAACACAAGTACAAATACTGGGTATACATATAAAGGTTAAAAACAGTTCCACTCTCAAGAACTGTACAT
>NC_133617.1:176782618-176792618 GCF_048593235.1 Sminthopsis crassicaudata | reverse complement strand
TGAAGTGGAGAGAAGAGGACAGAGAAGCTTCTCAAAATCAGTGTATTTTAAGAGAGGGATCACTGGACCAACAATTTAGGGAACTAGCATCTGGCACTGCTTTGGTTCATGATTATTTCTGGCACTATTAAAATTGCTCCTAAGTCTAATCAATAAAAAGTATTCCATTTATTATTAATTCTAATGCTGATTTTTAGAAAATTCATATATCCTTTATGAGGCTTTGGGATTTAAAAAGAATATTTGGGCAGCATGCATTGCTTAGAGGCTAGTCAATAATCCATAAAGTGAAATACTTTGAGTTTTAAACATGTTTTAACTACAATTTCGCAGCATAACTAAATCTTCTAGTTTTCCTGTTTCTCAGTTTCCCCTACCTATAGAAAGAGAAAGAAAAGAATTAACCTATTTGTAATATGGCTATATATTTTTTAAAAAATCAATTCCTAGTCAAAATTTCACAAATATTTGAAAAATATGAAATGCTAAATAAATATTTAATAATATTCAAAATTTGTGACTTGACAAATGTGACATATTGTAATTTCCCTGTTTAAAAAAAAACACACTGATTATTTTTCACAACTTATTTATTATTGGCAGGCTTCTGTCCCTTTAAAAAGAAAAAGTGGGGGAGAAGGACTTTTTGTGGAATTTTTTTCCTGGTGAATGTTTTCTTCATCACTCCTAAAATCCATTTCCACATAGAGAATATAATTTAGGACCATGCTTTCTGATTTCTTTCATTATCTAAATCATCTCCAATAGACTTTTAAAAGCAGTTTGTTAATTTAAATGTGTATATGTCGACACTAATTGAAATTCCTAAATAGTCACTTTCTGAACTGTCAAAATTTTAAAGCTGTTGATGGGTGCAATACTAAGATTGCCATGGCAACCACTTCCATTGCCTAGGAGACGCTGGTCTGCTGATATCACTGCTGAACTGGCTCAACTCTCAAAAAACTTGGCGGCTCCTAAAAATGTGCAACCATGTCCTGAAAGTTTAACGGAGCTTTTATTTTTATTTCTGGCATAAGCCATACCCTGACATAAAGCCCTCTGCTCTGGGCTGTCAGAACATGGAAGGAGAAGACGGTCCATTTTGAGATCCTCCATTGTACAGGGGATGGAGAGATATTTGACAAGAATGCTAATATTCCCAGATCAGATTTTGCTGGTGACCTTTTATCTGAACAGCTCCCAAATAACATGATCATCAGTCATATCAATGGGTCTGGAGTCTGAGGTCCATGACAGAGATTTGATTCAACAATGAGATAATGAGATGCTTCTAAATACATGTCACCATCAGAACCCAGACAGTCTCAGAACTCCTCAGATGGCAGTTCTGGGGGGAGGACTAGATCAGTAAGGGGGAGGTGGAAGCTGGTCGCATCATGATTAGTTCACCTTCAGCGTCTGCTAGAATATTATGTCCTATTACTCAAGTGCCTCCTGTGAAACTCTTCATGGGAAAGTTATCTTAAAAACAAATTATTATCATGATGACTAGCTTTATTAGTGCTGGTCAGAAATTACCCAGGGAGAGAAAATTACTCATTTTGTCTTCTTTCCATAAACTGACAACACACAAACGTTTTCTTAATTACATCTGGAAAATCATTTCAATGGGATGGTCCATTTAAAATCAGTCCGTTTAACTTTACTTTGCATTAAATGAAAAGATTTTGAGATGATTCCCATAAGTTCTCTGCATGCAAAAAAATGTTTCCATGATGTGGCCAAAGCTACAGAGAGCATTTCAGAAAACGATGTTCATTTGAACTGCTAGATACAGTTCCTTAAAAATTGATTTTTTTATAAATAAAAGATTAAATATATCCTATTTAAGTAGACTTGTACACCTGAAATTTGGTATATCCTAACTATCAGAGTAAGATGTCCAAGTAAACTTTAACTCTAAATGTCCAAATGGAGTATTATTTAAATTAGAACCAGGTTTATACAAACTTATTTGGGTTTTTTTTCCCAATCAGTCAATTAACATTTATTAAGAAACCACTCTGTGTCAGGCATTGTTCTAAATGATGAGAACAAAAAAAGGAAAGATCAGTGACAGTATCTCTTTCAAGAACAATTTAATAGGGCAGACAACTACAAACATTATGTACAAACTACATCCAGGATAAATTGGAAATAACGTAAACTATATCTACAGCATTCCCTAAATCTAACAGCTTAGTAACTGTCAAAAAAGAAAGCAATATAGGATTAACTTAGCATGCTGTGTCTTTGATAGAGACAGCTAGTCTTTTGTGATTACTAAATTCTTTCCTAGATATTTGCTAATCATCTCTTTAATACTATGTTGTAGGATATTGCAGGATTTAAGGCAAGATCACTGACCAATAGTTTATAAACTTCATTCTCCACCTTGTTTTTGAATACCAGAACATTTATCCTTTTCTAATCCTGCAGGAATTCCACTATTCTCCTCCACTCTTCTGAGATTATAGACTGTGGTCCAAGAATCATCTATACAATTTCTTTTAGTACATGGAGAAAGAGTTCAGGCTACCGAGCTTGAATCACAAAAATCCTTCTTAACATATTTTTAAGTTATCTTGGATATTAACTGCCTCTTAGCCATATTTATTCTGTCTTTCTCCATTCTGATCTTGGTTTTTTGGGGAATCATTTTTAAATGACCAGTATGCAAGGTTTGGATGGTGGAATCCTAACTGTTCCACAGCTGTTGAGTTATGATGTGAAGGCCTGATTTCACTTATAAGGCATATCTAAGAAGAAACACTTTGGATTTCTAAAGCAAATCTACCAGGCTTACCCATCCAGAAGGCCACATTATTCCCACATTTATTCTTATAGGGCTATCATTGCTCTAAGAATTTCTAGCATTTCTCTTTTGAAATTGTCTACCACAAAATTCATTTTATCAGCTAACAGACAAAAATCTTTAACTTCTGAGTATGGATGCACATTTTTTTTAAATGCGACCAATAAAATTTGAGATCTGGCTTACTAATAGTATTTTAGGTCAGTAGCAAGATGTGATTCTAAAGTGATGAGTGATATTCTGTACCACTTGCCTGCTGGTCCTCCTGGTGTTCCAAAGAGCTTCCAAAATGCTGTGAGCAGTAGTAACACGGACAGTAAGGCACAACTGCCATTCTTCCAGACACCACCCATTTTGTGTACTGCACTTCTAGTCTCTGGTAACAGCCTCATTCTTTACAGTCACATCTTGTGTTATGCTCAACAAAGGAACTGAACCAGGAAACCTCTAGGAAAGTGTATAGAAAGCAGAGACAAGAAGTGTAGGAGGTGTCTGGGAGAAAACAACACCAAAACTAAATATGACAAATATAGTATTATGCTTGTCTTCATGGATCATAGTTCCTCTCCAAACAGAATATGAACTTTTCGTGGGCAGGAAAAGTATTTTTGCCTTTTTTATGTCCTTACTGCCTGGCACATAGAAATAATAATAACATCAATATATAATAAAAATACCTAACAATTGCATTACATTTACTATGTGCCAAGCTGCATATGATTATTATTTCATTTGTTCCTTATAACAACCTTGCAAGGTAAATGCTATTATTATCCTCATTTTACAGATGAGGGAAATTGAGGCAGATAGTTACTAAATAACTTGTCCAGAGTCCTACAACTAGTAAGCATCCAAAGCTAAAAGTGACCTTAAATCTTCCTGACTCCAGATCCAGCTCTCTCTCCACTAAGCCATATCCTGGCTCTCTAGCTACTTACCACATAGTAAGTGCTTAATAAATGCTTGTTGACTGGTTTCCTCATACACTGGAAATAAATTGGAACCACATGGGAACCATATTCTCCATATTATAGAATGGAATTACTATAAAGTAGGCTTCTTTTAAACTGCATCTAAGTATATTTTATTACCGAAATATCAAAAGGACTCATAAGAAGTAGGACTTTGGAAGCATATTAAGAAATTAGTGAGTGGTCATATAGCGTGGACCCTCAGTTACTAGAATAAGCTTGAAATGCATAGCTAAAAACTTCTATGTCATTCAGCTAAATCATTTTCAGCAGATTTTGTGCTTTTTTCCCCCCAAGTCAAGTGAGAGAAATAACAAACACAGATTCCAAACCATAAGGATATAAATTTGGTTCTATGTGAATTTCAGCTTTGCTGTGTATAAACGTCTGGAATTTTTTAAGACTTGAGTTTTTCCACTTGGTCCCAGGCAGAAACTTGACAATTTCTTCTCATGAATCATCTTTATATGGCAAGATTCCACACCCGACAGAAAAATTATGTGAGGTCATACTCTTAGAGGGCTTGCTGGCCCACACTCAAAGAAAATATTCTACTCCATGTGGTCTTTGAGTCATTTTTTAAACTTTGTATTCTCTCAGGCTCCAAATCTAGTTCAGGTTGGGGAGGGGGTTAGAAAAGAAAAGAAAAAAAAAGAAAGAGAAAGGAAAGAGAAAAGAAAAGAAAAGAAAAAGAAAAAGAAAAAAAAAGAAAAGAAAAGAAAAGAAAAGAAAAGAAAAGAAAAGAAAAGAAAAGAAAAGAAAAGAAAAGAAAAGAAAAGAAAAGAAAAGAAAAGAAAAGAAAAGAAAAGAAAAGAAAAGAAAAAAAAGAAAAGAAAAGAAAAGAAAAGAAAAGAAAAGAAAAGAAAAGAAAAGAAAAGAAAAGAAAAGAAAAGAAAAGAAAAGAAAAGAAAAGGGGTGATGGTCTAAAGACGCAGAAGAAACCAATCAATTAATCAATCAATAAGCATATGTTCCAGGCACTATGCTAGTATCTGAGAACAAAAGAAACAAAATACTCATCAAGGAACTTATAAGAGGAAACAAGATGTTTGTAAATAAGCAAATATACAATATATTCAGTCTAATTTAACTTAAAGGGGAATGGGTTTGTGAGGCATTAGCAGCTGTTGGAGTCAATAGGTGAAATCTGAGTAACAAATGATAGTAGACACTCTGGGGACGAAAAAAAAAAAGAGGAGCTTTTATTAAAAACCTACTAGTTGCTTGAGCTACTTAGGTAGCAGAGTGGATAAAGTGTCAGATCTAGCGTCAGGAAGATGAAAGTTCAAATAAAACCTCACACATTACTAGATGTGTGACATTAGGGGTTCACCTCAGTTCCTCATCTGTAAAATGAACTGGAAAAGGAAATGGCATCTTTACCAAGTATCTCCTCCAGTGCCTTTACCAAGAAAACTGCAGATAGTCACAAAGAGTTGGACATGACTAAAAAGGCTGAAAAACAAAAACTTGACTCTTATCTAAATTAGGCAATTAAAAAAAATAAATAGAAAGGAGTTTTTTGGTAATTTTAAACTTTTATTTATTTATTTATTTTGGAAAGGCAATTGGGGTTAAGTGACTTGCCTAGGGCCACACAGTTAGGAAGTGTTAAGTGTTTGAAGCTGGATTTGAACTCAGGTCCTCCTGACTCCTGAGCTGATGATCTATCCACTGTTTTTTTTATAAATGTTTTAGATACACTGAGTTTGAGATGTCTCGGTGGCAGAGTGGATAGAGTTGCAGGCCTGAAGTCAGAAAGATCATCTTAACAATTCACTCAGAGGAGACATCAGAGGGAAAGGTAAAATGAGCATTTCCTTCCAAAAGTCTCTGTGATTTAAGAGCAATGAAGCATGGCATTTTCCCCTGAAGGCCTTGGTTACATTTTCCACCCTGGACCACTATTTGGATGAAAAATTTGGGAAAGAAATGATGAAAGTGAAATCTTTCACCCTAGTTCATGTTTTTATCACTTGGACTTTTATAATAACCTCTTCCTTGGTTTTCCCAATTCTAGGTTTTCCTTTCTACTATTCATCTTCTCCCTGGCTAGTGGTATGATAAGTGATAAAGTACACATCTGATCATTTTTAGTACACTGCTTAAGAATCTTTAATGGCTCTTTATTATCTCCAGAATAAAATACAAAATCCTTAACTTGGTATTTAAAGCACTTCAAAATCTGCTCCAAACCTATATTTCCTGATTTATTTTATACATTCCCCTCCCTGCAATTTGTACTTTAATCAGAATGTTATTTATAAACTTATTTCATCTCCCATCTACATGGCTTTGTATTGACTGTCCCCAGTGCTTAAAATTCACTTTTCTCTTGTTTCTTAGATTCCTTAGCAAAACTGAAGGATTGATTCCATCTCTAGGGAATTTTTTTCCTGTTCCCCTTAATTGTTAGTGTTCTTACTTTAAAATATTTGCATTTACTTTTCTATTTACAAACTGTATCTATACCAGGTAGAATTTTAGCATCTTGTGGGCAGTTATAATATTTGCTTTGTTTTTAACTTTTTAACTCCAGGACCTTGCACATTTGTAAGATCATTTGTAAGAACAGGAAGGGGCCCAGTATTGGAGTCACTCTCAGATACTTGCTAGCTATATGGTTCTAAGCTAATTATTTAGTATCTGCTTCTTCATCTGTAAAATGGGGGTACTAGTAGTACCCATCTTCCAGGATTGTCATGATAGTAAAATACGATCATATTTGTAAGACACTTTGCAAACCTTACAATGTTATATAAATGCTAAACTAGCCTTCCCAATTAGACTGAGCGTCTTCAGAGAACGTTATCTTTTTTCTTTCTTTGTATCCCTAGTACTTAGCCTAGTTCCTGACAAATAATAGGTACTTAATAAATGTTTGTTGATTTGATTTGATTTGACTTGTTGAATTGAACATGAGTAATTCCAGGAGATACAAAGGAAGTATACTTATATATTCTTACATATATATATATATATAAAATTGTATACATATATAAGTATACAGCATAGAAAGATTATTGGGTTTGATCATCAATAATACCTTATAAATGTAGCAAGGAATTACTTACTCTCTTTGGGTCAAAGTCAGGAACTTTGGGAGCAACAGTCAGGAACTATTGGCTCTGCCTCTCCTTTTTGGAGTCTTTAAGGATAATTTATATAAATAACCCTGCCCAGTTGCCTTGGAGGAAGACAAAAGAAATTAAGGAAAATGGAAAAAGAACAGAATTTTTCTCTGAACTCCAAAATATTTAGGCAAGTGTATTAATATAAATTATGGGGAACATGACTGAGTTCTCAGAAGAGAAAAGGTAAATGACTACAGATATACTATGAGCTGAACAAGAACAGGAAATAGAGATGTATTTGAATGGTCTAAGAAAGGGTCATTCCTACAGAAGAGATTCTTTGTGTGGGTGTTTGATCTATAGAACTCATCTATAAAACAGAAGAAGATAAGAATGACTCATGATGGATAGAGGACTGTAGCAGTGGAGGAGTGGAATACCAACAAGAGTAGAGTTTCCAGTAAAGAGTATAAGAGTTTAGATGTGTTAGATACTGATTTTTTTGTATGTAAGCAATTTGTTTGTAGAATGGGACATAAAATGAACTTTTAAGGGATAAAATGAACTTATACACAAAGAAAAAGAATTAAAACAATTTGTCTTGGATATAACAGTCCCCTTTTCATTGGTAAGCAGTTTAATGTCCAAAGGAGGCAGAAGCAGAACTTTAAAAAATGATAAAATCCATATGGGAAGAAACATAATTTTTTTTCTATTTAAATTTGAGAGAAGACAGAGGAAATAGATAGAGGACTGAAAATATCTGTTTGAGATAGTTTGAAACTTTAGGCTATTATGGTCCATCATTGTATTTGAATGTGACTATTTTTTATTCTTTATTTATTCAATAAATATATACTAAGTGCCTACAAGGTGCCAGGCACTGAGATAAGTGGTTTTTTTTTCCAGCTTAAGAAGTTAAATATCACAAAGTGATCATTCATATTATTACCTGAAAACAATGAGATGATTAAATTAGGGTTATTGGTTTTTAAAACTGGTAGAAAATTGGATTTCTTGAGTGTAAAGGCAAACATGAGTCAATGACCACAAGGAGACTCTGTTTTTGTCATTAGAAATGATAAAATTCAGCAGGAAAGGAATTAATTAGATAAAAAGAGCAGCTAAAAAGGCAGCAGATACCAAGAGAGGGAAAAACACAGTCACCTACCAAAACGCTTCAGCTGCTGTAATTAGAAATCCTTTTTGGGAGTGGGGGAAGAGAAGCATCATTTGGAAGATGGCTGAAGGAAAGACTGGTGGCCTTCTGATTGAAGGAGAGCAGAACTCTGATGCAGTTTCAGCTATTGATCATTAGTGCCATCTGCAGTTTCAGAAAGACAACACCCTAAAAGTGCCAGGTTTCTCTTTGATGTCCCCTTTGATTTGAGAAGGAGAAATAAAATATAACAAACTATGTAAAGATACCATAAAGCTCATGGTCTCATGCACTGCTGCCACAATTATGTGTTGTCCTTGGATAGTGACCCTGAAGATTTGTCTAAAAAAACATTTTAAAATTATTAAAAGCATTTATTTGGTTACCTTTTGTTATCTACCTTCGAAGACAGAATAGTGTTTTGGTTTTTTAAATAAAGCCTTCATTTGTGTTCCAAATACACCCCTTTTCCCCTGACTGCTCTTCTTTTACTTCCACTCCTTCTTGTGAAATGTTTTTCTTTTCTATGTTAAATTGCCACAGAATGCTGCTGATAGGCTGTATATTCTAAATTTAAAACCCAATCTGTATTTTAGGAAGCTGGCTCTGCCATTCAGTGAAAGTATTCTTCTTTAGCATGCTAATAAATATCTTTGCTTTAAGCTTAGCTTTCTAACTTTGACCCACAATCATCAGGAATCCCCTTCTTTACAAACACTTCTGCTAAGAGGTCTAATTCTTTTTAGTCAAGAAAATTCCCCCAACAAATAGGAAGCGATGTGTGATGGAAGGAGAGAGACACATTCCTGCTTGGGTCTGCCAGTAATATGCTATGGAGAATGTCATTTCAACTTTGATTATGATTAATAGATTATGATTTATTTGAAATGGAAGGGATTAGACCAGGTGACCAAGTCCTCTAGTATAACTAGTCCTCTAGTTTCAGATTCTATGCTCTGCTAGAATATAAACTCCATGAAGGCATATCTAAATTGCCATACCTAAATTCTGAATATCCTTGAGCACTTAAAGTAATATTCTGTCCACAGTAGGTACTTAATATGTTTGTTGATTTGAATCAACTGAGATAACATTTGAAAGCTTTGAAAACTCTAAAGCATTATGCAAAATATATGGTATTGTTTTTGTCAAGGAACTTGGGTAGTGTTGTGTGGAAATGACCTCTGAATTAGCTAAACTGGGACTGAACTAGAATAAATACTGACTATTCCTTAGAATAATCAGGAGCATATATTTATGGGCGTCAGTCTTTATAATATGCAATGGAAATAAACTGGAACCTTTCCCAGTAAGATCAGGAGTGAAACAAGGTTGCCCACTATCACTATTACTATTCAATATAGTACTAGAAACGCTAGCCTCGGCAATAAGAGCCGAGAAAGAGATTCAAGGAATTAGAATAGGAAATGAAGAAATCAAACTATCACTCTTTGCAGATGACATGATGGTATACTTAAAGAACCCCAAAGACTCTGCTAAAAAGCTATTAGAAATAATTCAGAACTTTAGCAAATTTGCAGGATACAAAATAGAATAAATACTGAGAACTTCAGAACCTCAAGGACCAATTGATAGAAAATTGACATCAGCATTGTCCCCAAGAATTTATCTGTTTTGTGAATGTGCCCTTGCATTTCTACAAAACCCTGAAAGTAAAAGCATCCAGAAAATTGGAGAAAATGTGATTTTGTTTTAAACAACAACAACAAAAAAAGTTTGATTATTTAGGTTCATTGGTTTCACATGGAGTCTCACATTTTCCCCAAAGGACCACAAAAAAAGAACATTTATTAAACGATGAGTTATTCAAAAATCAGCACAGGCCCCAGTTGCCTCTCAAAAGCTCTGATTTACTGCATAAGCCTCCCTTGAGTAAGGCCTCTTTTAAATGTTCATTTCCATTTTAAGAGACTCTGGGCTTTGATCTGTTGGGAGCATTCCTTTTCTTTTCCTGACT